>NC_137128.1:41617838-41892865 GCF_949319135.1 Squalius cephalus | reverse complement strand
GATATTGTATATAGAGAGAGAGAGAGAGAGAGAGAGAGAGAGAGAGAGAGAGAGAGAGAGAGAGAGAGAGAGAGAGAGAGAGAGAGAGAGAGAGAGAGAGAGAGAGAGAGAGAGAATTGGGGTTTGAATTTATTTTTAATACTTTTATTCATCAAGGGCACATTCATTTGATCAAAAGTGACTAATGACTTCTATTTAAAATAAATGCTTTTCTTTTGAACTCTTATTTAAAGAATGCAGAAAAATATGTATCACAGTTTCCACTAAAATATGAAGCAGCACAGCTGTTTTCAACATTGATAATACTAAGAAATGATTCTTGAGCAGCAAATCATCATATTAGAATGCTTTCTGAAGGATCATGTGACTCTGAAGACTGCAGTAATGATACTGAAAATTCAGTTTTACCATCACAGGAATTTTAACAAATATTAATACAAAATAGCTATTTTAAACTGAAATAATAGTTCACAATATTAGTGTTTTTTTTACATTTTTGATCAAATAAATGCAGTCTTGGTGAGCATAAGAGACTTCTTTCAAAAACATTTGCGAACCCCAAACTTTTGAACGGTATTGTATATTATATATATATTAATGGATGTTTTTGCCATTTAAACTGTACTAACATTATAAGTTGACCTTAGGGGAAATAAAAATATTAAAATGTACCATACGACCCCTTTAAAATATCAAATGACAGTTATGGATACGCTCCGGTGCCTTATGTTTACAAGAGATGGGATGATATGATATGATATGATTCTGCTTTGTCCTACAGTGTTGATTCTGCCATTTAAACTGAAGATGAATGGCAAGCAGTCTGTTTGCAGAGTTGACTGCTCCTGACAAATTTCCCATCATGCACCACAAGGAGAAATGAAAAGAACAAAGCAATGCTAAATGCCCATAAAAAATGAATAACAAGGGAGAACAAAAAGATTGGTGTGAGAGAAAGCTAGAAATTGATCGCAATCTTCTCCAAAATCACATTGTGCACTGTTCCTCGAAGATGTTCCAGTGTTCCTCGCCACTTAAACAACATCACACACTTCTGAAAGTTTTAATTCCTCTCACTTTCTTCTTCCCCATCGGGTCATGAAGCTAAACACTCCTGTGACATCTGACAACTAAAAGATGAATTTCAAGACATTTCTTTTCAAAGGCCCATTCAACTGAGTCTCATTAATCAAGTTATGGCTTCAGAACTGACACTGGAATCAAAGCGACCCGAGTTAGTTTTTCGCTCTTTCTTTCGCTCTGCCATGTGCGCTCTGAAGAATAACCCCCCGCCGCCTGTGTGTCTGGTGTCTCGGGGAGCAGGTCAGGGGATTGATGCCCCTCTCCAGCCGAGCTTGTGTGATCTACTTTCTTCGCAGATACTGCCACATTGCAGGCGCTTTTCAAAGGGGCATTAACCGTTTTCCAAAAGCCGTACAATAGCATGGTGGGGCATCCAGCATTCCGCATGTCCATGTCATAACTGGGTGATGTAGCTATTCTCAGCGTGCATTAACACATCAAGAGCAAATGCAGGGAAAACAACGCAAATGTGTATGACAAGAATGGTATCTGACAGAGAAACTTGTGATACTTGTTGCATATTATCATCAAACACTGTCCCAATCTTACATTTAAATTGTGATGATTCTGATGCCCCATTAGAAAAGGTTAATCAGAGAACAAAAAGAGACTTCTGCTCGAGTCTCCAGCAACTGAGAAAAAGAATCGAGTAATCTCACATGTCTCCGGTAGAGTTTCAGAAAAGAGCTCAATGTCACAAACATTGCCTCTGATAGACAGATACTCCCTCCCAAGACTGTCAACTTTGTCTTATATATATCACCTACAAATTCCACAGAAATAGAACATTAAAATATTATTGACTGCCTTATTTTTTTTGCTATTAAAATAATAATAGAAATTGATGGTGTTGGGGGGTATCTCATAACAAGCAACACGGGTTACGTAATCAGATTACTTTTTCAAGTAGCCTAACAAGTAAAGTAACGCATTACTTTTAAATTTACCGCAAAAGTTACTTTTTCTAATAAGTAACGCAAGTTACTTTGTTTTAATATTTATTGACTGACAGCTCTTCTGTCCCCATGTTAAGAGAAATCTGGAGTAAGTGCAGAGGCGTTGTGTGCGCTGTGTAAACATGATGGATATTGTAGTTCTAGACTAAATGTGAGCAGGCTTTCACTCATCTCACTTGCACAAATACAGATTCAGTATTCCTCAAAATGAATAAAAACAATGAAATGCAAACTTAGAATATTACAAAAGCCTGCAATAATCAAATATGTTAAATAATACATATATATTTTATTTAATCTCACTTTCTTAACCAATGTCTTTGCTGCTCACCTTCGATGATGACCATACTAATTAGCAAATATGACTTTGGATAAACATCACATATTTTTGTTGTTTTATTGCTGAAGTAGGAGTGTTGAACTTTTCTTCTGCGACCCAGAATGGCAGCACAGCTGAAAGGTTTGTTTGAGCTGCGCCCTCTACTGTACACAGCTGTGAATTTGCACTTCCTTCAGCCTGAGGCTTAATCATTTCACTTATGGCCCCTGTCCCAAATGGCACCCTAGCACTCTCGGTCTTCCTACGAGTCCACACTTTCGTGACGTAACGCCACTTTGACTGTCGGGAAGAAGTCTGCTGTGGAGCTCGCATCAGTGGGGACTCTGCAAAAGTGTGATGCAAAAGCAAAGGGGGGCACTTAGCACCTTTCTGAAACCTAAAACGATAAATGAGACACTCTACGGTCTCATGGACTTAATGGACACGTGCGCGCGGCAGCCATTGTAAGTCCAACAGACCAAAAGTGCATATGAGGTTTGCCATTTGGGACAGGGCCATGGTGTGAAAGAGCTTTTACTTTTGCTAAAAATACAACTTTTTGTTTTTTTGTTATTAAAAACAAACAAACAAGCAAGCCCAGCCCAGCCCAGGTGGGGGAAAGTAACCCAAAAGTAATGTAGTTTATTTTTTTCCCAAAAATGTAACTAAGTAACACAATTAGTTACTTTTTTAGGGAGTACTTTTAAAAGTAACTTTACCCAACACTGATTTTTTTATATAAAATTTGATATAAAATTCCTAAATTCCTTAGAAACAGAAAATTTAAATATTTATTTATTTATTTATTTATTTTATTATAAATGTAAAGAATATAAGGAGCATCTGAGAACTAACATTTTCCTAATGAATGCCTTGTTTTTGCTCATCCCAGTTAGCATCACCCTAAAAAACGTCCCAGCAAAGCATTTCAATAAAACGCATAAATGCAAACTTCAATATGTATAATATAGAACAGTGGTTCCCAATCCTGGTCCTGGGGACCCACAGCTCTGCACATTTTATATGTCTCCTTTATCTTACACACCCAGTTCAGTTCATAGAGCTCTTTCCTAACGAGATGATGATCTGAATCAGGTGTGTTAAATGAGGGAGACATACAAACTGTGCAGAGCTGTGGGTCCCCAGGACCAGGATTGGGAACCACTGATATAGAATATCAAATTATTCCATTTAACTTTTTGGCAGTGAAATCAATTCAAAAATGCCATGCGCACCTTTTTACCATGCACACAACAGTCATTAATAAACAGCAAAGAAACATCCTGATAGGTGAAACCCAAAAAAACTATTTGAAACCTGTGGTTTTGGGCATGCCGATGACAATCGAGCCACCCTGGGAAGTCAAGGCAAGGGAGTAATATTTCGTTTCGCATCAGTGCTAGCACTCGGTTACTTCAAACAGCATTTTATTTGTTTGCCCAACGCCAGCCAGCCGCACGGCATGCATTTATATTCCAATAAGAGGGAGGTGAGAGTTACACAGGCTGTTACGGTCTCCTTGTTCACCACAAAACATTACGAGCGCTGCAAAACCCTCACTGGTCAAAACACAATGTTCCGAAATGATAGTGCATTATGCTAAAGATGTGCTAAATGTAGATTATTGTGGGTTTTGAAAATACATTATTAAAAACATAGACCTACAGGGTGACACTTCAATTAAAGTTTTCTGGGGCACAAATAAAGAGATTTGGGAGGCTAATTCTGGAACATTGTGTGTTTAACTGCTGATGAAATTTAAGAGCTAATTGGTGGCTAACTGCTTTCAAATGAGCCCCTTATGACCAGTTGTGTCTATTTGATTTCACAGGCATGTATGCACTCTTTTATGTGGTGAAGCTTTGGGGAATACGCAGAGCTCAGAACCTGATATGTTTCAAGAGCTTCCTCTCATCTCGCCGTGTTAATAGCCTGTCATATAACACACACATCTAGCAGAAAACAAATGAATTTAATTCAAAACTCACTAAGATGCGTTTTCAGATAATGTTTTTCTTACACCGTTATTAAATGTTTTTTTTGTTTTATGCTTAAACCTCACCTAATATTGGAAGATTTATGCTTATAAAACAATCTACCGATGAAGTAAGAAAAACACACTTTAAAATATATACTAATGTTCAGAAGTGTGGGGTCAGTAAGCTTTGTTTTGTTTTTTGAGAAATGTATTCTTCAGCAAGGAATAATTTAATAGATTGAAAAAGACATTTATAATTTTACAAATAAATATTTTTCTTTAAGCTTTCTATTCATCAAAGAATCATGAAAAACTAAATTATGAAGCAGCACAACACAACAATTTCAAAATTTCATAATTTTAGAATGATTTCTGAAGGATCATGTGACACTGAAGTCTGGAGTAATGATGCTGAAAGAAATTTAAATTGTAATAACATTTCACAATATTAGCATTTTACTGTCTTTTTGATCAAATAAATGAAGCCTTGGTGAACATAAGAGACTTATGAGTTTTGAAATTGTCTTGTTAACTTTGGAAATTGAGTAGAGGATTTAGTTCCCAGCATGCTTTGAAGATGACATGATGGTAAACAGTACATTGGCTCTATAAGCAATGACTGTGCTAATGCCAGTGACAAGTAGCATCTTGTTCATTACATATACTGTATGCTAAATAAGTTTCATTTAGCATGTTCTATGATAGCTGTGGATTTGAACTGAAATAAAAAAAGATTTATTGGTTCCAGAGCTACAACTTTGGAGCAACTTAATTTTTTTGAGTAATCGACTTAAAAATGTGTGTTTACGTTACAGATTATTAAGTTTCTCTAACTGAATAAAGTTTGTTGGTTTAAAAAAATAATAATTTGAAGTTGTCATAACCCAAAAAATGTATGCAAACTGTTGCATTATTTGTTTTGTTGAGCCAACATATTTTTTAGTCACAGTGTGTGTAAAACATTTTGCTTTCGTATTTTTAAAAGGGATAGTTCACCCAAAAACATTCTTACTTCCGCTGAGCACAAAAGAAGTTATTGCTATGAATATTTCATGCTCGGAAAACTTTGTAAACCCTTTGACTTTTTGCATTTTGTAAAATATCTTTTTTTGTGATGACATCATTTAAGGATATTTTACCACAAAACAATGCTAAATACTAAATATATATATATATTTGTTTTTTGCAATGAGCAGCAAAGAAATGTCTTGCAAAGACAGTCCAGAAGATCAACTACCTCAACCAATTATACTATACCAATAAGACCAGCAAGAAAACCATGAAAAACATTCCACCATCAGTGACAGGTTTTACCTTAATTATCCAATAACATTCACAGCAGACGCGTAGGTGAAGTTAATCGTCCTGGGCAACGTTGTCATTCACAAGCCAATGTTCAAAACTTAACATCTTTCATTTCCTATCAGGAAACTGCTAACAGCCAGTTCTGACAGTTCTGTCTTTCTGTGGATTCTTGTGCACTCGGTTATATTATGATATGATATGATCATAATATAATAATATAAAGGTAGCTTTGAAGTAGAGCTCAAACAGTAGAGCGTTGGCGCTTGCAACGCCAAGGTCATGGGTTCAATTCCCAGAGAAAGCAAGAACTGGTAAAAATGTTAAAATGTGTAGCTTGAAATGCAGTGTAAGTCGCTTTGGATGAAAGCGTCTGCCAAGTGTAAATGTAATGATGTGATGTTATGGTTTTACTCCGTGACTGGCTTGAATGATCCGTGTCTGTGAAGCTTGTTAGCTCACATTCAGCTCACTGTTAGCGCCGCAGATGACTCAAGGTGACCCATGTGAACTTTCAAACGGCACGTAGAGATAATTGAAGTTCTCTCAACTGCACTGGCGAGTAGGATACTGTTTTAAGAACATCAATTGGATGTGATGCAGTCCACTGGACACAGGCGTACATGTACTGTGAATTTTGAACAAGAATACAAAGCTGTGAGCACAAGGGACGTTTTACTTGCCTTGCCAGGGAAAATATCACTGCCTTGCAGTTAACCAATTGCGGTATCTCAAGGAAATAGTGAGAACAATGAAGCCTTTCAGGATCAATAAACTGTCAAATGAATTTTCTCTAAATGTGTTTGATGTACTCCCATAATTCTGTATCTCTCACTGTGACTCTAGTCCGTCAATACTTAATGATTTAATCTCAGTCTATTCTTGGCCTCTGACATGATAGCTGGGACATATTGGATTTGAAAGCAAAAGCCGCTAAAATATAACTAGCGATAGACCAGAAAACAGCTTTACTTTATTTCAACTTAAAAATACTGAAGTGTTCAGAGTGAAGAAAGCTATGAATTGCAATAAGAATGAAAAACATGTCTTTAATATCGCAACTACTCCTAGACAGCAAATGAAGACTTCACACTACAATACTGAAGTTTTCAGTATGAATGACATGTCTTTAATATCTCATTTGCTTCTCTTGGAAAGCACTGAGATGAAACGTATGTTTAAAAATTTCTGCAAAACTCCAAAAGCATACCTATACATACAATTCAATGCCTTTTCCAGCTGAAATAAACCCTAGTGGCAGTAAAATACAAACAACTTCTATCCCTGTTCACACAAATTATGATTACGTGACAGACTGTCAAAAAAATATAGACTTATTTTTGCACAGTTCCTTGCACAATACTATGTTATGACCTCAAAAACTTTTTTGTATATTTGCAAACTACACTGTAAATAAAACAAAGATTGCTGGCGAACTTTTTACAAGAAAATGCTGTTTCAGTTCTTGCTACTTCAAAATTCAATGTTTAATTCAATGCGTTACTTGTTGCTTTTTTAGTGTAATTTTGCAGAAATGTTGCCATATGCAAGTTTTTTCCCAAAATTAGTTAGTCTCCTATACATTTTCACATCCATTAAACAATTAAATCTTATCAAATTCTTCTAAAATTTAATTATCTATATTTTCCCAAAATTTCAGTCGTCTCATTTGTGTCTATTTTTATTGGGACTTCTGGCAGTTGCTTGACACTTAAACTTAAAAGTCAGCATGAAATAAAAATGGACAATTTTTCATATGTATGGAATATTACTTTTTTTTTTTATTATTCATGTGCCCTCGTAATCTTCAATACAAATAACTTCCCCTCCCTCTTGCAGCAACATCTCTCTCTTCTCTGATGACATGTTTACTGGCGCGAGGGCGGGGCCACCTGTCACTCACATGAGATCGACCAATAAAAAAACCACAACCATCCAATCAACTCCCTGTGCACAAAACCAAGTCCTGCCCTACAATTTGTTCTTATTCTAGAAGCCATTTTCTCGGATATACATCAAAATAGGAAAGAAAACACTATCGTAACTTCCGTTTCATGCAGACTTTAAACGACACGTAACCGAGAACTCAATTAACTCTCCTGAGCGATGAAAGAGAAATAAAAAAAACATCCTCCGGACTGAGTCGCAAACACAGATGCACACACATCCAAATAACACCTTGAGCTTTAAATCCTCCCTTATGAGAGCAATCCTTCGGTCCGCAGACCACGAAAAAGGACAAGGCCGGTCGTCACACGCAACAAGTTGCGGACAACAGCGAGACGTCACCCTTGGTCACTGGAGCTTACGGTGCATGTGAAGGAGGTGCGTGTGAAGGAGGTGCGTGCTCGGCCCCCGGGGGAGATGGGAAGGAGGACTGTGTGTATGAACCCGAACACACACCTGCTATTTTTGTGCAGCACCTGCCTGGCCTGCCTGCTGCGCTGCTGTCTGTGTGCTGCAGAGATAACAGGGGGGCTATTCACGGCTAGTCAGTCGGAGAGAGTCAAGCCCTGTCTCACTTCTGTGTGTGTGTGTGTGTGTGCGTCTTACCCTCTCATACACATCCAGACCTGCTCTGTCGCTCTGTTTACCCTCCCTTTATGCCCAACAAATACACACAGATACAGACAAATTCCTCATACAAATTCACTATCAATCCTTACTACTGTAGCAATTCCAGCTCAATCCATGTTTCTTTAGGTCTTTCTTTTGCACACACACACTCTTCAGTCTGTCTGCTGCAGACTGCGGCCAGCTGATCTTAGAAAAGGAAGCAGTTGTGTGAAAATCGTATTACCGTTTCCAGTTTTGTGAATAAAAATCACTCTAACAAAGCATCTCACAATCTGCAGGCAACCAACACGTAACACAATGCACTGTAAAAATGAACTTTATAAAGAGTATGTTTTGCAAGAAAATACTGTTTCAGTCTTTCTACTTCAAATGTAATGTTTAATTCATTGTGTTACTTGCTGTTTCTTTGAAATTATTTCTGAAATTTAATGGCAATCTCTGAGTGAAAATTGTTTCAAAGTAAATCCTGTACCAATTATTTTTCAGTGTGGTTACAAAATACAGATCCAACTTATCATTATTTCCATTTCTCTCTAGTATTGCTACTTGTTAGGTGATTTAATCTAACCCTGAGTCTTTTGTGTATCTTGACATAAATTATATCTCCAATCATTTTGCTTATTGAGAAGAGGTGAGCTATTCATTTTCTTTGTGACCAGAGTTATGATTTTCACTTGGTGAACGATAGAGGCTCTTTTGAATTGGTCACCTAGCAACCATCTTAAGCAACATGATAGCTACTCTGAACACCTTAGTAACTACATAGCAACACCTTGGCAACCACCCAGATCACTCTAGCATCGTGGAGGAGAGCTTTGCACAGGCAAGCACATTTTTTTACAAATCTAGTTGTTATTTACTGTGCACCGGAGTCAAACACAAACATTTTAGCTCATGTCATCTGAACAACATGCAGCTAGTGGACGTTTCCACTGTTATCTGTGATTGTTATCGGCTATCTAAATATTCTGTTCTCCCCTGGAAGTCTCTAGACTGTCCTTACATATGATTTATTTTTCAAAGTCATGGAACCTATGGGCAAAATAAATAAATAATATAAATAAATCATGCAGTGCCTAAAAGGGCAAAGAAACACGTCAGCAAAAAGAAAAACAACAGGCAGTTAAAGGCCAGCTTGATTTTACAACACCTTGATGAAGGACATTTCAGTCTTTCTCAAGAAGATACTGTCTCACACATATTTATCCATCCATCCATCCATCCATCCATCCATCCATCTGTCTGTCTGTCTCTCCATCTGTCCGTCCGCCCGTCCTATCTGTCTATCTCTCTACCTCTATCTAAGTGTCAGTCTACCTATTCTATCTATCTATCTATCTATCTATCTATCTATCTATCTATCTATCTATCTATCTATCTATCTATCTATCTATCTATCTATCTGTCTATCTGTCTGTCTGTCTCTCTACCTCTATCTTAGTGTCATTCTATCTATCTATCTATCTATCTATCTATCTGTCTATCTGTCTATCTGTCTATCTGTCTATCTGTCTGTCTGTCTGTCTGTCTTTCCCAAATAATGTCAATATGTATTCTGAACCCTTGTCTGCATAGTTGGCACACAACTGAAACATTACAATAAATCATAATTAATCTATTGTGTATTATGGACCAACAATACATACATTTTTACAGCCCTTTTACATTAATGCTAATTTAGAAAAATACATTGACTAAAATGTTCATTTATACAACTTGAAATGTTATTAAATTTTAATAAGTGTAAATGAAATGTAGAAATTAACATGAACCTAGATCAGTGGTTCTCAAACTTTTGTGGGCCAGCTATCCTTTTGTGGCTATCAATTATCCAGGTCATTAACAATTACAATAACTATTTTAAACATTGTCTTTACTAACTTTCAGGGCCGGCAAGTTTCAATTACATAGAAGCCTATGGAGGAGTGAGACAGCTCTCAGATTTAATCAAAAATATCTTAATTTGTTTTCCGAAGATGAATGAAAATCTTACATTAGAGTGAGTAATTATTCAGAATTTTAATTTTTGGGTGAACTAACCCTTTTAAAAGTCAATACTTTTTTAATGGCTTATCTACTTTCCATTCCTTTCCAAAAATAATGCAAAAGAAACGATACATAGCTTACATGCCGCATTAAACTGGCAGATTTTAGAATGTTGTAGGCAATTATTTTGCAAGTAATTACGTTTAATCTTGTCTTGCCTGGATCTTTGGTGTAAACTCGTGAACGCCCCCCATGAACACCTGAACGCCCCCCTTTCAAAAATCCTGCTTCCACCGCCCCCCGTTGTTCTCTGAACGCCTCCGTTGAGAACCACTAATCTAGATGAATAAAAGCCATACAGTATTGTCTATTATTAGTTCAAGATACCTTATGCATTAAATATAATGTTCACGTATTGACAGTTATTGTTAGCTCCATAAAACACACTGCAATAAACTTGACACCATTTGACATCATTAAAAAAATCTATTAAAAGTAAACATTCTGAAAGCTTCTTTGGTGAAGGTAGTCCTATGGTTCCAATGTAAAGCATGTAATTCTGACAGCCTCACTGTACCATGGTACGACCACCACAATAGCTTTTCAAAGGTTGCTCCCAGTTAAGTTTAAGTTATAAATGGTTGGTTTTCCTTGGAAACAAAGGAACCAATTCCTCTTAACTAAGCTTATAAATAATGCAAACCTACAAGAGCAACAAACCCAGACAAACATCACATAGAACGTAATGGACAAAGGCTGAATTCAGGTGGCGATTTCAGTCATGCATGTATATCCCAAAGCAAATGGTGAGATACCATAGATCCCCTATCCTCCAAGCCAAAATATGAAAGCTTTATCTTCAGAAACTCTGTTGACATGCGAAACGTGCTTTACATAAGCCCGGCAGTGAAGAGGTTTGTTTATTACCAGCAAGAGCCGCAGAATTATGAAGCATCAGCGGGCCTGGAGTGTGCATGCATTCACAACAATAGAACGATGAACCAGTGAAACCACACCGCATCAGATCACTCACCCCGCACGTGAGCGAATTACAAACTAAACACTTTTGCAAGATATGGATCTTGCATGCATGAACTATGAGGCAGGCTACTGAAATCCAACAAAACATAAACGAGAAGAAAAAGAACCCTATCAGCCAGATACACCTGGTTAAAATCCCTAAAGGAATCTGAACAGTTCCACCATTATTTCAAAGCAATCCTGTATAAATAATTGGAATGAAAATGAAACATCACCCCCAAAAAAACTGGATCTTTCGGACCATCAATAGAATCTAAGATATTTTCCATGTGATTTTCTTTAAATGTCCAGCAGCAAAACATTGTTTGAGTATAAGACATACAAAGATTTCACAATAGCCAATAATAAGACTCCAAGAATCAAAAAATCCTGGGAATCCTACAGTATCCTGTACAATATTCAAATAGAAAGTTTTATTACTCCAGGATTTATGACTTGTATGTAAATATTACTTGATTAACTAACTTAAAGGGATAGTTCACCCAAAAATGAAAATTCTGTCATTAATTACTCACCCTCAAGTCGTTTCAAACCTCTAAGACTCGTTCATCTTCGGAGCATAAATGAAGAATTTTTAATGAAATCTGAGAGCTTTCTGTCCCTCCATTGACAGCTACGCAACTACCACTTTCAAGTTTATTTACAAAATATTAATCTCCAACGTGCATTAACTCAGCACTGTCTGCTTTCACATCAACACCCATGAGTCCTGGTGCTCTCATGAACGTGCAGTGGAGATCAATATTTTGTAAAGAAAATGGTAAATTGTGGGTTTTTTTGGGCACTCGCATCACTTCATAATATTGAGGTTAAACCACTGTGGTCATGTGGATTACTTTAATGATGTCTTCACTGTCTTTCTGGAGCTTGAAAGTGGTAGTTGCTTAGCTGTCAATGGAGGGACAGAAAGCTCTTCATTTGTTTTCCGAATTTTTTGCGTGATCTAAACCCTTTAAGGACTTATTATTTCAGAACACACAATTCCCAAAAGTACTATTGCAGAACAAATGCCCTTCATCAAAAATAATGTAAGGAAAATGTTCCACAAACTCTTTGCTTCCATGTGATTTCCTTTAACTGCCCAGTAGCATCACATAATTCCAGTACAAGACAAACAGACATTTAAAATAAAAATAAAAAAATCCTGAAAGAATGACGGTTTATCCAGTTAGGATTCTTATGAATCCCATTAAGTTTGGTCCCAAATGTTAGTGCTATTTCAAAAAAAATTCCTCCAGGGTTTTTTTTTGTTTTTTTTTTGACTAGGATGGTTATATTGGCTTGATGAACCTACAAGATCTAATGTGCATCATTGTCAGAAATTAACAAGAGCTCGGGGCAAGAAATGCCCGATAAAGTGACATAAAAAAGCTCCAAATATTTACAGTCTGGAGGCAAAAAAATATGTAATTCAATCTCTGTTTATGTATTTTTCATAATTCCTAATATTTTAGGCCAGTGATTATGGGTTTAGTGCCTCATCAGACACTGTGAAGCGAAGTGTTTGTGATGGGAAAAGATTCAATCAGCAATTAAAACCCTAACAAAATGCCGCTGCTGTTCATTTTCTAAATAAAAAAAGTTAATTTCTGACTCTGCATTAAATCTATGCCACAGTGACTGGCCGGCTCACCTGGTAAGTTGGATATCAGTGTGTTTAAATCCTCAAGGTGATGCGTTTCTTCTTGGCGCAGGATGCGGGACAAAGCTGGTGATTTCACCTGCCTCTCCTCCAAAGAGATCACGAGCACCGGGCTGACATATCGGTAAAACACGGGCGTCTCTGAGCAGGTCCGGTGCGCACCAGGCGTTTATAGATAGCGCAGTGGATCCGCGTTCTTCCACCCGCTCACTCAGACACAATGTCCCTTTCGCGACGGAATCAGTCGGGATCCTGTGTGGGGACGCTGCTGCTGCAATTCGGTGAGGATATAACGGGTAGGTGTGGTTGGGTGAACGGACGGAGACAGACAACCGTGGCACGGGTCCAAAAGAGCAGCCCTGCGTTAAGACGCACGGCGCAGTGTGTGCCCGCCCGCTGAAAGCCTTTCAAAAGCAGAAGATTCACGTGCATATGAAGATATCAATGTCTGAGGAGGAATTGGTTTAGGTGATGGTTATTAACGCAATACATCCAGTCTGGAACGGAACGTCTCTCCAGCGGTTCCTTTGGTGATGTTCATGAATCAGTCTGTGCGACGTATACACTGATATTTACATCCACCGGTCAGACGCCGAGCGCTGCGTAAACACGAGCATCATCCGTGGGCTTCAGAATGAGGAACCTAACCTTCCGAGAGGGGGATGGATCTCTCTCTGCCTTTCCCTCACACACACGCGCTCGCGCGCGCACACACAAACACACACACACAGAACCAACAATCAGTTAGGCAACGTGTACACCCTCGGATAATTAGATCTAATTAATATCTCATTTGCTTCTTCTATAGATTAAATGAGGAGAAAATGGAGACCATCATGCTTCTCAATTTGTCCCTTGAGAAAAATACCCTGTTAAACTCACACGTCCTCAGAGATTTAGCAAAGATCTCAACAATGTCTCAAACGGTATAAGACCATATTCAATATTGAGCAGTGGAAGCCACAATATGAACTGGAAATAATTCAAAGTCAGTTTAAAACTGTTTTCACTCAGAAATTGATCATTTCATTACACGGAAATGACCAGAGTTAAAATAGCCTATACATTTAAATGTGTTCCAATACTCTGCTTTATTTGCAACTTTGAGAAGTAATTTTTTTACAGCAATTCCATGGTCAATTGCATTAGGAGAAACATCTGAGATAAAGCCGATACTTGAATGAAGTATATTTGACATCTCCATTATGTCTTCTTCATTATGAAAGAGCAACATCTGAGCAATAAGATTTTTAATACTGGAGAGCACCTCCCTCAAACTTGTATTGCTATTAAATAAAGCTAATTATAATTACAGTCTTAATAAAGATTAGTTGGATGAAAAATGACCCTTTCTCTAATATGAGAATTTAGTAAGGTGCTTTTAAGAACCTTAGAAACCATGACAGGGATCTGAAGAACCTGAAATAATACATCAAGAACTTTATAAACCTCCCTAAAAAAACCACACAAATACAAAAGGTTAAGAATCGTATTGAGCAACAACAAAAAGTAGATTCCTTGCCAAAGTCCCTCTTTGTACCAGGCAACCTAAGGTGCAGATAACATACATTTTTAAGGACGTAGCCCACCCTAACCATGGGGACATTTAAACAAAATTGATCCGGTTCTTCACTGTAAGTTGCAAAAATTATGTACGCATACACACACATCAGAGGTTGAAATTATTAGCACATAAAAATACACACACAGAGACAGACAGAGAGAGAGAGAGAGAGAGAGAGAGAGAGAGAGAGAGAGAATAGAAAATAGAGAATAAATTGAGAATTACGATTCTGAAAAGACAACTAACAAAATAACATGTAATTTACTAAAGTTCCTGACAAAGCGTTAACTAAAATTGAATTAACTTGAATTAATTACTCGGTTTGAATGAATGATTCAATGCCTCAATCACTCAAAGACTTCACTTGCTTAATAACTAGATGAATCAGCGATTTTGAACAAATCTCTTGAATAAATGATTCAATGACAAATACATTTTTTGACAGTCACTTGTCGCCACCTACTGGTGTAACAATGTAATTAATACAATCCGTTATTTGAAGTGGCAGGTTACTTTCAAAAGGTGATGTACTCTATTTTGTTCACAACCGTAGACAACAGTATTTATATCTGAAATTTAAACTTATCCCACTATGTGATAATTTGAATTATTGTAATACAGAAATAATGATACTGTGTTGCTGAAAAGACTGTTTGTGAGTGAAGCTGTTTCATATCTGTACATGACAACTGCTCTTTCTGTATCAGAACCCAGATCTGAATGTTCGCTGTGATCGTACTTGTCAAATAGACATAGCCGAATTGTTGTCATTAAGGAATAAGTCAAAACACATTATTGTCTGTGAATTGTGATATGTGATTGTATGCACTATAATCCAGAATGTATTAAAAAAACATATTATTCAATTTCTGTTTATTTAAAGCAAAAATCCTCACCACAGCATGGATAACAAAGCCTCTTCTCATATAACTGGCCCATCTGTGTTTGGTTTTTGGCTGCCACATCTGCCGAAGCAACAATAGACATCAACAGACTGAACCATTTAATGAAGAACATTGTGATCTCATCTCACTGACCCGTTTACCTGCAAATATGTCATTTAACCTGGATTCCACCGACCTGTTGGAGAAAGATTATTAATGTTGCAGACACTTTGTTTCTAATTGGAATAAATATCAAATGTACATTACTGTTCAAAAGTTTGGGATTGGTTAGACTTTTTAATGTTTTGAAAGAAGTCTCTTATACTCACAAGGCTGCATTTATTTAATCAAAAATACTGTAAATTGTAAAAAAAAAATAATAATTTGAGCTGAGCATATGTATATATTTATTTATACATAATTTATATTATATATAAATATTTTATATATAAATAACACATTTTTCTTAAATATATACACATGCATGTGTATATATATATATATATATATACAGCACACACACACATATATAACGTAAACACACACTTTTATTTTGGATGCAATTAATCGTTGCCCAGCACTAAAAAAATTACATTTAAGTAATTGAAATGTCATTTATTTCTGTGATGCAAAACTGAATTTTCAGTGTTTTACAGTCTTGTGTCACATGATCCTTCAGAAATCAATCTAATACACTGATGCTAAAGAAACATTTCTTACTACCAGAGTTGAAAACTTATTATTAATTTTTTTTTTTTTTTTTTCAGGATTCCTTAATGAATAGAAAGTTCAAAAGAACAGCATTTATTTGAAAAATAAACTTTTGTAACATTATAAAAGTATTTACTGTCATTTTTAATAGTATAGATGTAGTATAGATTCCCTTTAAAAAACTTTTGAACGGTAGTGTGTCCAATGGATTACTCTGTTAATATGTTTCATATTAAAACAAAATGGCAACTAGAGATAAAATAAAATGACTGCAAATAAGAATTTGTTTTGTAAGGCAGACACATTTTTAAATATAAATAGTAAAACAAAATATGTTGTGTACCTCAATTTGTTGTTGATTTCATTTCATTGCAATTCTTTGTGTATTCATGGTTGAACCTGCAGTCAAGGAAAGTTTTTGTTAAAAAGCATAACAGTCCACAAAATGAAGTGCATGTATAAATAATCCTGGGAATCTAAAAAATCTATTTTGCATGTAAAAACATTAAAAAAAAAGTATGTGTGTGTCATTTCAACACTTTAGGTGACTCAGCAGCGTAGACGGTAGTGCTTCATCTCCCACCGTCACGCACGCAACAGATTTTCCAGATGGATTCTCGGCTGATTCACCGAGTTGTGTGGGATATCTGCTTCCGATTCTGTTATGTGACTCATTAAAGTTTAAAGCGCACTCAAAAGACTACAAACATGCTGAAGAACAGGATCAAAAGCACATGCATGCGTTTCTCAAGGGTTGTTCACATCAAATAGCAACGCTTAAATCAGACAAATTAGCAAATTAGTACTAGTACTCGGTAGTACTTGTACTCCTTAAATAAATAATAACCAAAAAAAAAAAAGAGTTTTGTAGAAAAACAAGCCCTTTGCAAGCATGCAAGTGCAAATATTTTTTCAGGACTGAAAACAAGACTCTGAAAGCCCAGTTTCCCTGATAACCTTCAAAGAAACTGCGATCAAAGAGAGAAAAAGAGAGGGCAACACTTTTTAGTGATATTCCGGCTGTCAGGCAGGTTTTCATCACCCTTGCTTCTGTTGCTGAGGAGATGAGCATCAGGAAACCATTACGGGTGATATTTTTAGGCAAGCATTGGAACAGATGCTGCTTTGATATGAAACGGGTGAAAAAGTATCCGATTCTGACATCTACAAATTGGACACAGGTCAGTAGCAAATCACTCCAGAAAGTGTTTTTAGCACAACCCTTGCAAAATGGAAAGCCTATGTGCACAAAAACTTTCAAAATGTGGCAAACCACCACAAAAAGCCAGCAGGCCAGACTAACACATTGTAGCAATTGAACGTCAATAAAACAGTTTCAGCTAAAAATGAAAAATCTGTCCACAGCTCTCAAATCTAATTTGTGCATATAGGCTACGTTCACACTGCAGCCTTAGTGCTTATTTCCCATTTATTGCTCAGATCCGTTTTTTTTGCATTGCTGTTCACATTGTTGTTGTACGTGTGGCCAATATCTGATTCACTGTAAAAAATAAATACAATTATATGATCAATAAGTTACGACAAACTTCAACTCACCAAAAGTAACTTTTTTTTATGTTACAAGATTCAACTTATTTTTAAAGTCAGTTTAATGTAATTTAAGTTGAAATGACTTAAACATCAAAGTTGATTAGCCTACAGTATACTTAATTTAAGGCAGCAACTTAAACACAGAGAACCTTAAAGTAAGCGATTACACGTTTATTTATAGTGTGATCTGCTGAAGAAGACAGGAGATTTCTGCGAAGGAAATATAATTTAAAAAAACAAGGATTCAAATTTTAACACTTTATGAGCCCACGTTTTGCTTTGCTTGTTCGAAAAATATCGGATTTGGGCCACATTTACCTGCAGTCTGACAATAACCTAGACTATATCGGTAACCGGTAATCTGTATTGTAAAAAGCTCTATATAAATAAAGGTGACTTGACTTGACCAAACATTTGATGGGCCCTACTGACTACTAGTGAAGTTAGGTTAATGGGGTCCATCAACTGTTTGGTATATTCATCAAAATATCTTCTTTTGTGTTCAGAAGACAGAAACTCATAGGCTACAGGTTTGGAACAACTTGAGGGTGAGTAAATATTGAGAATTTTCATTTTTGGGTGAACTATCCCTTTAAGAGCTGAATCAGAGGGGAAAGATTTAAATTGATTAAAATGTGCACAAACAAACAAAGCATTGATTTAATAAATCATAAAACCACGTTTCACACTTTTTTGGGGAAAAATCTACTTGCTTACCGTTGACTCTGAACATCAAGCTGAGGTAGGAGATAGGAGTATTTTAAGAGAAAAATAGCATAATAGAGCTTTAATCATTTTATTTGAAGGCAGCCATTTAACGTAGCCTAATTACTTTTTAACAGCTTCAAAACTTTGTAATCGATATTCCTACGGAGCATGTAAAAATAGACACACATATTACCGTATCCCTGGAGATGGACCTGAAAAACACAAACAGGTTTATTGAATGTGGGATGTGATTGTTGAGAAGCGGTGTAGTGACTGACAGCAAAGTGGTGCATCGTGTTTGAAGACAAGACAGAGGGATTCTGCCATCTAGTGGAGGACGTCAGTAGTGACACAGATTCTGACGTGACTGACTGCTGGATAAACTTCAGAAACAAACGCTACTGTTGTTGACTCCTAGAGTCTTTGCACTGGGGATCTTATTCTGAGAACAAGGAACAAGCAATCATGTACAAGCTACTAGCATGATTGTGGAAATCACTTGTTTTGCTTTTGAGGGCTTTTGCGTATGTTCGATTGACCTGTCTGTCAATGCACTCACATATCAACATCAGTGTGTTTATAGGTCTGGAGGAGTTACTTTAAAACTGTAGATTGTCTACAAGCTACAAGCGTGAGTTACTTACATGCTAGCAAAGTCGAGAACCTTATGCTGATGATATCATATAAAAAAATTGGCAGTCACTTTACTTGGCACAAAAACATTGAAGGTGGAGTAAGCGATTTCTGAGAAACAGTTGATATTTGAAATCACCAAAACAAACACGCCCCTACCCAAAAGGATCAAACCCCTCTCTCGATAGCCCCGCCCCCAAATTCACAAACGCTATGCAAAACAGGCACCTCCCCCCTAATGTATGTATACGCCCCATACTGCTGATTGGCTAAGTGTGTTTTGGTGCTGTCTTAGCCTGACTACGTCAGACTTCGTACTTCCGCTCAATTTCATTTCGCTTCTGTACTCAGTCTGAGATAGCGACCTTTCTTCCCGTTTTCCTCCGGCCTCAAAACAGCCAGCCAATCAACGAACAGAGGGCGGCCTGAGAGCCGTGACGTAGACGCTGATTGTACCGTGGATGCGTAGATTTACTTCACATAATCTCCAAAAGTCGTTCACAGCCATGTTCACTCCGGTATTTCGCTCGATGGTTTTGTTTTCGCATCATACATGTGTTTACAGTGGAAGTTAGATCCGGCTGAGCCTGTGCATAACACGTCATAACCAAACGTTATGTGATTGGCTTACGGGTAACCAATGATTTTAAACTTCAGACAAGCCCCCCAACCCGCGAGAAAGAAAACGCTTTTCAATTATGCCCTTCCCGACTGTGTCTACAAAGCAAAGCGAAGTAGCAGAGTTTGGTATTACCAGGCTAGTGCTGTCTGATCCTATCAGAAAAATAAAAAAAATACACAATTTTAAAAAATTGTTTTTTTTTAAATGACAAAAACAACAAAATTACTAAAACTTTCATATTAAAATGTAAAAATAAAACCTGATTCAAAATATTAGTAAAAGCTATAATAATATCTCAGTGATACTAAAATTTGAAATATTGTCAGTTACTGGAAATGCTGTAGTATTTTCAAACCAACTGAACTACTGTCATGCTACTGAAAATTAGGGCTACACCTGTTAGCTATTTGCTGATATTGTCATTTTTAAAGGGAGACAGTAGTTCACCCAAAAATGAAGAGCCCTCCCTCTACTAAAATAAAAGTGGTACTTTCCTATGCTTGTCTATAAGCAAGGACTAAAATAAAGCAATTTAATATGAATTAATATTGATTCTGGGATAAAATAGATTTCAAAAACGTAAATAAAAAGGGGGGGGGGGGGGAGGAATCACAATAGTTAAAGGGGGGGTACAATGGTGTTTCATGTATTCAGAGTTGTTTACACTGTTAAAGAGATGGATTCTCATGCTAAACATGGGCAAAGTTTAAAAAAAATATTTTGGACGAATAACGGAGAATTTCTGTGCCGAAAATCTTACTTCCGGGTTGGTGCAAGTTTCGGCTGGTTTTTTTTCAATCGTGGATCTAATGACGTAGATCAGAGTGGAACTCCTTATATGAGCATTTCTCTCGGAAAAGCTCGCCCGCGCACACGTCGACTAGAGGAGAGTGAGACCGCGCACATCAACGCGCTTCAACAGGAAATCATCGGCGCCAGCGCTGCATAGGATTTGTTCAAGAATGTCTCCAAAAAAGTGTGTATTTGGATGTGAGGGAAAGCTTACCGTGTTCAGCTTTCCAAAGAACCCAGTGTTACAGGAACAGTGGATGCAGTTTGTTTTTCCGGGGCAGCAACGGAGTGTAGGAAGTGCGGTTATGTGTTCTGGTCATTTGAGTGACGAATGTTTTATTAGCAAGGCCTCGACGCTGGATTTGCAAATCGTTTGCTATTAAAACGTGGAGCGGTCCCAGTGATAAAAGACCCCAGTCATGTAAGTACAACTGGATCAGATTTCTGTCTTTTGCTGGAAATCAGCGCTACCGCTTGACTCTATAGCTCCGCCTCCAGGACCTCGGCTTTTCCCGGAGAGAATCGGAAAGCTGTTTTTTCTTTTAAAATTATAATAAAACTAAACACTTTTTGGAGATATTAAGGATGCACTACTACTCTATGGCCCGGTTTCACAGACAGGGCTTAGACTAAGCCAGGATTAGACCATAGATCAATTAGGACATTTAAGTAATTTTTATAAACATGCTTAGAAAAAAACATTACCGATGTGCATCTTAAAACTAAAAAGGCACTGATATATTTTTAAGATCAGTCAGTGCAAGTTTATTTCAGTGGAAACAGCTCAGACTTACATTTTAGTCTAGGACTAGTCTTAAGCCCTGTCTGTGAAACCAGGGGTATAGGTACTCAAGATTAACATGAGATTAGGTGAAACTGTGCATGTTATGTACCCTTTAAAGGTATAATGGAGGATTTTTTACTTCCGGGTGGATCACCTATACTATTGGTCCTCCTAATTGTCAATCATTCTGGTGAATCAATCAAACTTATTCAAAAAGTGGAGAGGGCGGTAGGGGTGGGCGATATAGCCTCAAAATTATATCACGATATTTCAAGAATATTTGCGATAATTATATTTATGACGATATAAAAAAAAAATTTGACAATTTTTTTTATTACATTTATCTCACCTAAATGTTTGCTCACTCATTGTGTTTTTACAATTGGGTAATTTTGTATTTCAGAGTTTACACAACACAAGGAAGCTTGATTTCAATCTTTGAATTAAATTGAAAAAAGTAGCAAAACATATACAAAATAATAAAGATACAAATAAAGAGAAACGTTTTTGGGTAGGTCTAACACTATTCAGAAATACTACAGAAACTGAATAAGGTAATCAAATGTAAAATAACACTAGTCCTGACTAAATTAAATTAAAGGCTATTAGGCTAATTCTGATTCCTTACAATGAAAGCTATCTTTTGTTGTTTTGACGACAACATTAATGACAGACACATGGCTGCTGTCACTTTTAGAGCTAGTGCCCGGATCCATTACTGTTATACTGTCTGTCACACTGTCACGCACGTTTTATGGTTATTTCAGACATAACCGACTGTTTACGAATATACTAACCATGACCGGAATTTTTACACAATTTTGCGTGTTTTTTCCCCCGTTAAAGCAATATAATCCGCGAAATGGAACTTTTGTTACTCGCGAGCTGTTTGTGAGGCGGCTTTACTGTATGCACGCAGAGTAAACATCTCTCAGAGAGCGCGCGAGAGTACTGAATAGTTTAAAATCGCAAATGTTTAAACTGATAAGACTTAAAAAGAAGTGAAAATGATAAACTTTAGTTACGATGCAAGTGACAAAAGACAATTCCGTCATGTCCTGACTGCTAAACACAAGAGTGTGGTATCGACGCTTGACTTGTGCAACCCATTTTGAAAGCGAGAGAGAGAGAAGACGCGGCACCGCTGAAAACTCACGCGGTTGGTAAAATCAATATTTGCGGGGGAATTTCCCGCATTATAAGTGGTAGACCTGCGGGAATTATTAAAATACTATTGAAGTAGCTCCTTTTTAGGTACTAAATCGTCATTGGAGGCTGACTTGCTGCTCTCGCGCTCAGACAGGTGTTGTTATTGTGCGTGCTAAGGAACGTAATGCGCCATACGTCATTGCATCGCTATATCAGTGATATCGCGATGTGACACTTTTTTATCATGTAAAAATTTATACCGGTATTATCGTGGACGGTATGATATGGCACACCCCTAGAGGGCGGGTCTTATCTAAAATTCGGAAAGATCCTCCACTATACCTTTAAGTGAATAAATGTTTTCCCAAATATAGTTAAGAAAGTAGCATCACTACTTTTGTTTAGATACTCCTCAGTTAAAGGACAATATTGTCTTGGTCAATAAATCAGCCGATATTTAAGATCATCATCCGCGATTAACAGAAGTGTTGCAACTAAACAAGCCTCTTGCTCTCTAGTCAAGAAAAAACCCATATCATTCAACCACTAATCTACCAACCTATGAACATAAATGTAAAAATACCACTGTAACTTTACAGCTTTCCTTTATTACTCAACCACAGTACATCACATCTTCCAGCTAAAAAAAAAAGTTAAAGAAAACATTACCCAACACACACAATGCATCTTACATCATAGGGGGACATACCATAACCTCATTATACAGACGTG
Source organism: Squalius cephalus (assembly GCF_949319135.1). Taxonomy (NCBI): domain Eukaryota; kingdom Metazoa; phylum Chordata; class Actinopteri; order Cypriniformes; family Leuciscidae; genus Squalius; species Squalius cephalus. The sequence goes on along the minus strand of NC_137128.1, from coordinate 41,869,851 downwards.
TACCTGGAAACATACAGTAATTTTCTTGCAGATCTCGATACAGATATGTGACTCAGCGTAACTAGAAATACAGCAAATTAGCTTACAAAATTGTGAGTCGGCATACAGTATTTTAGAGTTATCAGATAAGGTTGTGCTGCGTCACTTCAAATGATCATTATGTGGAGTTTCGTGTGGGTCTGGATGAGTAAACTGTCCAGCTCTCACAGTCAAAGGTTTGACGTTATTGCTCGGTTGTTCAGAGATGTGAATACTAACCCTTTTTCCTTAGAGCTCTAAAAAACAACTGAAAAAAACATCCTACCATTCTTTTCATATATTATGCTAATGTGGACTATTTAATCTCGGAAAGTCATAATATACACTGAAATTTGCACACTATAATTAGTCCATTTTCATTTCGATTTATATCTTATCTATTACATGCATACTGAAAGTGGCACACCACCTGCTTTAAAACAAAGTTTGCTATGCTCATTATGACAGATGTCAACAAGCAACATTATTTTTCTTGCAGTCTGTGGTTTTTAAGACCAATATAAATTCGATTTTGTTTTACTGGCAGCATCTTGGTGACAAATATGAGATACAGACATCATGTTAAAAAACAAGCACTGCCCTTAGGTGATGCATAGCAAACAAGATGTTAAAGAGCACGCAATGCCCCTATATTTCACTCAAAGGAATATTTCACTCAAAAAAATGAAAACTCATCATTTACTCTCCCGTCAGACTTCTAACGTTGAAGAATTTCTTTGAAAAAGTGAAATCACATAGCAACCAGATGCTTTCAAGAGCCTAAAAGGACAAAAAACACTATTAAAGTATTATAAACATAAGCTGTACATTTGCTTTGTATGAGAAACACATACATTTTTTTAGGGATAGTCCATATAAACATGAAAATTGTGTCATTATTTACTCACCCTCATTTCATTTCAAACTTGTCTGACTTACTTTCCTCTGTGGAACGTAAAAAGATATTTTGAAGTATGTTGGAGACCAAACAGGTTTATTTTTCCATTGACTTCCATTGTTTGGACAAGAAATACAATGGACGCTAATGGGAACCAAAACTGATTGGTTACCAACTCTCTTAAAAAAGAAGTACAGGTTTGGAACGAAAAGAGGATGAGTTAATGATGACACAACTTTAATTTTTTGGTGGCTATACGGTTTATTCACTAATTCATCATCTTTTCTGAGCTTGGCAGCCCTTGGTCACTATATGCTTCATTGTATGGGGCTTCTAATATTCAAAAATTATCCTTTTCATGGTACATGGTGATTTATCATTTGAGTGAACTATCACTTTAAGTGAAAAAACTACATGTCCAGGCTAAAAAGACACACCTATCCCTTTTAAAAACGTCTCTTAAACAGTGAAAGGTTTGTTTATATTATAGCAAAGACATATCAACCTTATAAAAATAGATCTGGAAGTTCATGTTAAATATCCACTGAACACATAAGAGCATGTCTATAACAGCGAGGCTGTTTTACGAGAAGTGAACGCTTAAATAGCTCAATATACAAACCATTATGCGATAAGAAATAGCAAAAAACGTGATTCAATGACCTAGCATGCGGTAATATTAAAAAAACCTGTCACAGTTCTTCCTCTCGCAGACAAACATAGACAAGAGGTCAGCGGTGGATGGAGGTCACGACCCCATTCTGAAACGGCTCAGAAAACTGTCAGTCACACATCAGACTGGGGTTGACTTGGGCGTTTAAGTCAGAGTTCATTTATGCACCATTACATCAACGTGCACAAGCTAAGAGGAGAAATCAATGTGAGGACAGGTGTAGCGTGATCTTTTGGGGATAGAGTGAGGTTTCCTGTCGTTCTCAGGTGCTCATTACATCTATTGACCTTCCACAATTCAGTGTGTGGGGACAAAGTGGAAAAAAAGGATCACAAACTGAAATATTTACAAATTCAGTCCCTATTTTTGGGGCTGGAAAAGCCAACTGATTCACGGCGATAGTTATGCCGTGATTCAATACATCGCGATGCATCACAAAATCATACCATTTGGAGCAGGAAAGAGTTTCAATCTTCCTCGACATGTTCACTTTACTTTTGTCTGATAGAAGCAGCACCTTAAAAACAGTGTTGGTACTCCTTTTTATAATGATAGGGAAGCAAGTGGACCATACCTGTCAACACTCCCGTTTTTTAGCCCCATCTCCCGGACCCCTCCCGGTTTGTTATTTCTCCCGGGAAACTCCCGTAATTTGCATGACCCAAACTCCTTTATGAATAATCGGACCAATATGTTTGTCTAATGTTGACCAGTTGCCAGATCTTGTATTAAAGCGCCGAACGGTCAGCGCACAAATCTCCCGGATTTTGAAAACCAAATGTTGACAGGTATGAAGTGGACAGATGTCAAAAGAAACAAAAAAGAATTGGAGAAAATAAAACCTGTAGAGAACTACACTACTAGTTAAAGGACTGGACAGATCCACTTATTTACATTATGACTATTTTGCATTTTAGAATAATAGTAAAGTCATCAAAACTATGTAACTATGAACTATGCTTCTTTGTCTAGATTCCGACTCTGGACATTCATTAACCATCTTCACGAGGAGCATCCTGGGACGGTTTTGTAAACAGTATTGAAGGAGTCCACGTGTATGCTGGACATATCTGGTCACATGCATTAAAAATGAACATTAATTCAGATTTTAGTTTTGTAAAGAAATTCATATGTACTGTAGGGCACAGTTTATATTTTGTCAACAAAACTAATTTCAAGTATTGAAGCAGGAGCCTTTAGAGAATCATGAGAAACAAACTCAGTGTGTCCAAACTTTTGACTGGTAGTGTATCTCTAGATGCCTAATGAAGATGAGTTCACCCTGTTTACACCTGGTATTAAGAAGAGTTTTGGACGATCGGACCGCATTCCTGTTTACACCTGGGGTTTTAATCCGCATCTTTTGTCCACTTTCAACCACTTCTGTCCTGATTTCTTCGAGGGGAGGGTCTATGTATGTTTTTTTTAGATCTCTGACAGCCACGAGATCACGAGTGTGTGTTAGAAATCAGGAATGGTGAGAGAACATTGAGCTTGGTACCTTTTTCGTATTCAAACAAAACTGACGCATCAAGTCAGTAAGCTGAGAGAAGGCGGTCTCTTGTGGCTGTTCGAATGCATTCGATCACATGGGCGTCTGCACTAAGAGCAATCCGGTCAAATGTGTTTTCAACTACCTCCGGAAGTTGTCGAAAATGGACAAGCTGAAAACATTTTAGTCTCCGTTTACACCTGTATTTAACGTCATCCACTTGTGATCCGATCGACCAATATTAATCTTAATGGCCCGAGGATTCAATAAAAACACATTCACACACACAGCAGATGGTCTTCAAAAGGTTGAACAAAGAACAAACACGCATATTGTGGTACATCTATCTTTGTGAGGTCATTCGTTGACACAATGCAGCTCCTTACCCTTCCCAACACAACATCACAAGTGCCTAACCCGAACCCTTAACCTAATTATAACCTTATCCCTAAAACAAAGTCTTGACCTTAAAACAGGACTTTAAAGGAGTCTCAGAAAGTGAGGACCGGCCCAAATGTTCTCACTTTACTCTCTTTGTCCTCACTCTGATGGTCTAAAATCTCAAATTAGTCCTCACAAAGATAGTTGTACAAGTATATATACACACACACACACACACACACACAGAATCTGTCCAGCAGAGAGTTTCTTGTCTGAAAAGGTGGTAATGCTATTTTTAAAACAGACTGGTCATCTGCTTACCCACGAGACCTAATAAAAGGGAAAGTACATAAACACCCACAAGATAAGAGCTTCATAAAGAGATATTAGATATTAGCTCTGTTCAAATGACATATAATTTGTCATGGTCACAAAAAAAAAAAAAAAAAAAAATTCACAAGCCAAATCAACTGTGAGCGAGTGCCTCAGATGTCCTGAGGTCCTTCCTGAGACCGACGCTCACACATTCTGATCTTTTCAGTGTGAAGTCGAGATGTCTTCTCAGTAGAAAACTCAGCTCCAGGCTGATAGAATGAAAGAGACTGCAGTTTATAGAAAAACAAACCCTCCAGAACTGAATTCTGTCTGTTTGCTTTCCACATGTCGACCATTTATGGATGTGAGCACGATTAAGTGTCCAGGCCTGAAAGATCTGCATGTCTTGATGTTTTGAAGGGTGCGTTTACTGTGCAGCCACTTCCTGGCTGATGAACCGGCGCAGGCGTTCCAGGTACTGGCTGTAGAGCTCGATGTCGTTGTGACCGGCTCCTTCCACCCACAGCGGCTCCACGGCCTTAGGACAGCGCTCAAACAAGGCCAGACCATGAGAGAAATCAATCACTTCATCCTCCGTCCCATGGATGATCAGCACTGGAGATGTGATTTTAGACACCTTCTCGATGCTGAGAGAACAGAATCAGACACAACAAAGAGACATTAAAAGAACGGTCCACCCAGAGAGGAAAATTCTGCCACCATTTACTCTCCCTAATGTCGTTCCAAATCAGTATGGCTTATATTTCCTATGGAACTTAAAAGGACATTTGGAAGAACATACTGGTCTTTTTTACAATGCAATTATACTTTAAAGGGATTGGAGCTTTCATCCTTCAAGGACACAAAATAACTATAAAACTTCTACGTATATTCTGAAATCATATGACAGCTTTGTGTTAGGAACAGACCAGATTTGTCAGAATTTGCTCTTTTGTACTCTACCGTTAAAAAGTTTGGGGTCTGTAATATTACTATTATTATTTTGTTGGCTGCATTCATTTCATCAAAAAATACAGCAAAATCACTAATATTGTGAAATATTATTACAATTTAAAATAACTGTTTTGTATTTTAAAATATATTAAAATGTAATTTATTCCTGTGATGCAAAGCTGAATTTTCAGCATCATTACTCCAGTCTTCAGTGTCACATGATCCTTCAGAAATCATTCTAATATGCTGATTCGCTGCTCAAGAAACATTGAAACTGATTATTATCAATGTTAAAAACAGTTGTGCTGCTTCATACATATATATATATATATATATATATATATATATATATATATATATATATATATATATATATATATATATATATACAGTGCCCTCCACAATTATTGAACCCCCTGGTAAATATGATCAAAATTGGCTGTAAAAAATAAATCTGCATCGATTATCCTTGTGATCTTTCATTCAAAAAATGTGCAAAATTCTAACCTTTCATTGAAGTAAAAGAATTGAAAGTGGGGGGAAATCACATTATGAAATAAATGTTTTTCTCCAAAACACGTTGGCCACAATTATTGAAACCCCAAGAATTTTTTACGAGTAAAATATCTCTGAAGTATATTCCCATTAATATTTACCTTTTTTAGTACACCAGGGTGACTAGGAACATGAAACTGTCCAGCTATGACTTCGTGTTTCACAGGAGTTTAAATATGAGGAAACACAAAGGCCAAATCCCCTTAATCATCCATCACAATGAGTAAAACCACAGAATACAGTTCTGATGCGTAGCAAAAGATTGTTGAGCATCACAAACTAGAAAGTGGCTGTAAGACAATAGCTAAAGAATTGAAAATCCCCATTTTGACCATCAGGGCAATAATTAAGAAGTTATAACCAACTAAAGATGTTATGAATCTGCCAGGAAAAGGACGTGTGTCTATACTGTCTTAATGCACGGCGAGTATGAAAGTTTGAGTGGCCAAAGACTCTCCAAGGATCACAGATGGAGAATTGCAGAGATTAGTTGAGTCTTAGGGTCAGAAAGCCTAAAAAAAAAAAAATCAAACAACCCCTACATCCCCACATGTTGTTTGGGAGGGTTTAAAAAAAAACCTCCTCGCTCATCCAAAAACAAATTCCAGCAAATTTAATTGTCAGACACGACTGGATCTTCAAACAACACAGGGTTCTGTGGTCAGATGAGACTAAAACAGAGCTTTTTGGCAGCAAACACACTAGATGGGTTTGGTGAACACAAGGATAAAAAGTACCCCATGTGTACAATTTAATATACCATTGGATCTTTAATGTTGTGGGCATATTTTTCTGCTGGAGGTCCTGGACTTCTTGTTCAGATACATGGCATTGTGGATTCTATCAAATATCAACAGATAAAAAATCAAAACCTGACGCCTTCTGCTAGAAATCTTATAATATGCCGTGGTTGGATCTTCCATCAGGACAACGATCCAAAACAAACATCAAAATCAAAACAAAAATTTGTTGTGGAGCACAAAATGAAGCTTCTGCCATGACCGTCCCAGTCCCCTGACCTGATGAGTGGGCTGAACTGAAGAGGAGAAGCACCAACATGGATCTGGGAATCTGAAGGATCTGGAGAGATTCTGTGTGGAGGAATGGTCTCTGATCTCTTGTCAGGTGTTCTCCAAACTCATCAGGCATTATAGGAGAAGACTCAGAGCTGTTATCTTGGCAAAAGGAGATTGCAAAAAGTATTTAATAAAAGGGTTTCAATAATTGTGGCCAACGTGTTTTGGAGAAAAACATTTATTTCATAATGTGATTTTCCCCCCACTTTCAATTCTTTTACTTCAATGAAAGGTTAGAATTTTGCACATTTTTTGAATGAAAGATCACAAGGATAATCGATGCAGATTTATTTTTTACAGCCAATTTTGATCATATTTACCAGGGGGTTCAATAATTGTGGAGGGCACTGTATATATATATATTTAGAACCATCATCTTTGGTTGAACTATCCCTTTAGTTAGTAAAGAGGTTATAAAATGCTGTTATTTATCAGACCAGAATAAAAAAGCTAGTATATGCGATCACTGCACTATTTTGCATTCAGAAAAGCTAATTTCTTCATTGACGGTCATTGAAAATTTTGACTAAATGTGTTTGACTAAATATGCGATTTTTCCCTCTCTATAAGCGGTGACGTCAAAGATGCACCTTTCATACTAGCAGCAGGACAATCACAGGTACATTCCTTGCATAAATGGAGACTTACAGTTCTTATTGGGTCATGAGACATGTTTGAAGACTTCTTTTTGCAGAAATAAATTATATAAACCACACCTGTAACATCAATGCATCACACCTGCACATCAATTAAGTTCCATATTAATGCATAACCTTGAGGGCCTATTGCTTTAAAGGGGACCTATTATGTGCTTTTTCAAAGTCTTGATTTTGTTTTTGAGGTCAAAACCGTAATTTTATTTTTGAATATGAAAAAAATGTACCAAGGTCCGGACCTCGATGACCTCATAGCTGGCATACACACTAATGAAACTTAAACATAAAAAAGCATAATTAGGACCCCTTTAAAAATATTGTGAACGATAGAGCACATCTTTGTCATGCTTAGAAAAAGGTTTTCAGTGTTCACTGACTTTGGGAAGGCGTCAAAGCAGTACGTCTTCTTGGTGTCAGGGAAGGCCACCCTCATCCCTGAGGTGAGGGGTGAGTGAAGCACCACGGCAGCACACTCATAACGGGACGCCAGGTCCACGGTGGGCACGGTGCCAATGCTCTGCCCGTAAAGGATTATATTCTCAGGACTGATGCCATACCTGAGACAGCACAGAAGAGATTTCACAAATACAAAATGCAATTAAAACAGACCTGAATTTCCATATTGTACCAGTACAGTAGCATGCTTTCTAGTCTCAGGATTCTGACATACCTTGAGCGCAAAGCATGCCACGCAGCGTCTATGTCTGCATACAGATTCTTCTCAGAGGGTTTCCCTGTGCTGACGCCATAACCAGAGTAGTCATAAGAGAAGATGTTGCAGTTTATACGAGTGCCCAGACCGATGTAGAAGCTGCTCATCTGACCGAGATCCACAGCGTTACCATGAGAAAAGAGCACAGTGTACCTATAGTGCGCAAAACAGAGAGATTGGCGTGATTATTCTGCTTCCTTCTGCTCTGTTCTCCTCAACAGGACAATGCTCCATGCCACACAGCCAGGCCAATCAAGGTTTGGATGGAGGACCACCAGATCCCTGTTCATGGCCAGAAAAACTCTGAAAAACTCTGGAATGTGATCAAGAGGATGGACACGAGGTCGCAAGCCATCAAATAAAGCCAAGCACCTTGAATTTGTGCGCCAGCAGTGGCACAAAGTCACCCAACAGCAATGTGAAAGACTGGTAGAGAACATGCCAAGACACATGAAAGCTGTGATTTGGAAATCAGGGCTATTCCACCAAATACTGATTTCTGAAGTCTTCCTAAGTTAAAACATTAGAACCGTGTTGTTTAAAAATGTATACAAACACGTTTTATTTGCATCACTCGAGGTCTGAAAACATGGCATTTTTTGACCAATTGTAATTGTCTGCAAATAAATGCTCTAAAAGACAATATTTCTATTTAAAATTTGGAAGAAATGTTGTCATTAGTTTATATAATAAAACAAAAATGTTAATTTTACTCAAACACATACATCTAAATAGTAAATCCAAAGAAACTACAAATTTTACAGTGGTCTATACATTTTGTCCCGAGCTGTATTATAATTCATCTGTGCATATTTCATTGTTTAAATAAACATGACCTCGTCATGTTTAATCAATATGTATTAACTCAACTCAATACACTCAACAACCAATGCATAGACAACCAATGCATAGAACCAGTTTTTGTTCATACAGTCTGGATATACAAGAGGACTGCCAAGACAGCAACTAAAGAATGCTTTCTATATTAAAAAAAAAAAAAAAAAAAAAAAGTCACCATGAAATCAAATAGAAAATAAAAAATATTTAAACAATAGAATATTGCTGCATTTATTATAAATGATTTATCTGTGCACATCATCATTTTTGTTTTTTTCTTCAAATTCATATATCCTCAATCTTTAATCAAAATAACTTCCCATCCCTCTTGCAGTAACATCTCTTCTGACACGTTTACTGGCGCGAGGGCGGGACAACCTGTCACTCACATGAGATCACAGCAATAGCAAACCACAACCATCCAATCAATTTCTGCATGGATAAAAATCAAGCTGTTTCACTCAGATATAAGTCGCAATTGCGAAGAAAACACTATTGCAACCTCCGTTTCATGGCGACTTTAACCTGCACCTTCCTCACCTTGCGGATGGGGCACAGCGGATGTACATGCATCCCACTCTGTTCCCACGGCTGGAGTGTGTAAGGAAGACCTCGGTTCCGTCCAGCTCCCTCTGGGAATACTGGAACTCTGCTCGCTCAGAGAGGCGCAGCTTCCATCGGCCTTCACCACTCCGGTCACCAGAACTTCCTCCTGCTACTGCTCCTGCTACTGCTCCTGCTACTGCTCCTCCTCCTCCTGCTCCTCCACCTCCGCCCACGCGAGAGCGCAAACCTGAGGCTCCAAGGTTAGAGGTCACAGGTGAGGTGGACTCCAGGTCTGGCACAAGAGTGTATGTGGGCTCCGGGGGCAGGAAGGCCAGCTTCGCTGCAATACGGCTCGGACAGGGCGGACAACAGAAGAGTCCGCACAACTCGCTGATGGATAACCCGTTCATTTTCTTCTGCTCAAATTAGAGACCTGTGAAAGATTGCACGGTTTAATTATGATATTTCAAAATATCATTCATATAAGCCAATGCCAACAAAGAATTCCAGCCAAGTGAGAATGTCAATTAATGTTAAGGAGGGTTGACATTTGGATTAAAGAGAAATGTAGATTTGGTCATTATGTGATTAACCTTTAGAGACATTTTAATGGGGCACCGAAATTAAAGCTGTATTCGGGTTCATCACTACAGCAAGGCTGATGTCAGGAGAGCCCATATTATCACAAAACTAAATCACAGATCAGAGCTCACCGCCTTAATTCAGAAAAACAATCTATGCGTGCAGTGGCTGAATGAATATTCAAAAGAGGAAAGTGATTTTTATGTAAAAGCTTACTGACAGCTAAGTCAAATAAATAAAGTATTGTGTGTGTGTGTGTGTGTATATGTGTGTGTGTGTGTATATATATATATATATATATATATATATATATATATATATATATACACACACACATTTAACAAGTTTATAATATATCAGCTACTAAGAAATTGTGAAATGTGTGTTTCTTTGACTTTCCACTTAATATTAATATAATATTAATGAAATAATATTAAAATATAATTTGTAAAAACATTAGATTAAAATGATACGCAAAAAAAAATCGACTGGTGATCACTATATACAAGCGAAAATTATGTACATTAAAATAATAATTAAAATAGCATTAAAATATAATTTAGATAGATAGATAGATAGATAGATAGATAGATAGATAGATAGATAGATAGCATGGGAAATTGTATTGCATTAGCAGCACTGTATGATATACAATATAAAATACACTAAATATAAAACAAGATAAGATAAGATACAAAATATACACAACACACCATTTGCACAATACACAAAAAGGAATCCATTGCACAAATGCATTTTTCAAACTGCACACCACATGTATCTAAATGATTTAGAAAAGTGCATTACTTTACTCTTGATATGACCATAAATAACCCACTTTTGAAAAATAATCCAGCCAATATGAATTGATATCTAGGCAGTTAGCACTAGCTGGATTTCTGGCCAAATAAATCAAAGACATCACTTACCAAAAAGGTATTGCAATACAAAATGGGCTTTGGCTACCTAGAGATACAGTAAACGCTAACAGTTTGATCCGTATTGATTGGAAATAGGCAGTAGGATGACAAACATCTTGCTGATTATGGCAGGAATCAGCCCGGCATTAGCACTAACACTGGTGTTGTCATCTGTCGGGCAAAAAAACGAAGGCAGCGCCGGATATGCCGCATTTCACAATAAAAGCCCTTTAACCGGAAAAGTTTACTATGTAAAATAGAGTTTACTTCCAAGACAAACCCATTAAAAATATTACAATTATGAGAATAATTCAACTCCTTATAATTATTAATATAAATAATACAATTAATTACTTAATTATTAAATATTTATTTTAAAAACATTTACTTTACTGGTAAAAAAAGAAGAAGAAAAGGTAATATTGCCCAATATTAATATTAATATAAATGTGATCTTTTAATCACAAATAAACTTGTTTATTCAAAATCTGTATTAGATTTTGGGCTCGTTCAATGCTAATTGACAATGTTTGGAAGTGGATAAGCCTTTTTTCTCCAGAGTAATCTCCCATTATGATCATTCACAATGTAAAAATTATATGATCAATAAGTTATGACAAAATATGTTTTTACATTGCTTTAACTCATCAAACTTAGTTAAGCAATTTTCAAGTTTATACACGATTCAACTCATTTTTTAAGTCAGTTTAATCTTTAATGTCATTTAAGTTGAAATGACTTAAACATCCAAGTTGATTGTACATAAAGATTTAAGGCAGCAACTCTTTTTCACAGTGCAGAAACTCCCCAAAGTAGAATACAAATTATATTCATTATTATTTTATGATGTGAGAAAAGAAAACGAAACAACCATTGCCTTATTCACTAAAGTTAGATATTTTTATGACTAAAACTAAAACAAACAAAGAAAGTTAAGATGGACCTCTGTTATAGGCCTTTCTTATCTCATATTACTCCCTTAATTACTGCATCAATTCATGACCAGATATGATATAGAATCACAGTGGCTTTACTCACTGTTTCTCAAGCACAACATTTTTTTAGATTTAAACAATATGAAAATTGTCTAAAATTATACTTAAAGTTGAATAAAATTCAATGCAACATCAGATGTGCTAAAAAAAAATATATACATATAAAAAAATTATATATATAGGCTAGGCTAATAAATTGACAAATGTGTATTTAGATGCATCTCTATAATGAGTGGTCTATTGTTTTGTTTTTATGTGAAAAAGTTGTTGGTTGAGGTTCAGAACCCGCAGAGTCCTTGACATTATTCTATCAGCATTGTGCCCTTGAGTAAACACTGCAGCAACAAGTAAAAGAAAAGTAACATTGTGTCAGGGTCCTGTCATCTTGATTGGTTTTATTTTTAGTTTGGTGACGGAATCCTAACACTCATATGTTTGTCTTGACCTTGTGTGGGCGTGCACAGCTTTGGGGTTGTTCTCTGGGCCGTGCACTCTTACTGTATGTCTGTGTTTTCAGTGTTTGGGGCATGGTGTCTAGATCCCGAAAGTTTCGGTGTGGGGTTCCTGACACTCGTGCTTCATGCACTTCTGTATGATCTTGTTTTCTGTTTGTCCATGTAGCAGATGAGGGTGTTTGTCTGATATGTGCTCTTCTGTCATCTCTAGTTTTGGTCCCACCCTGTACATGATTATTGGTTTATTTGCCCAACCTGCTCTCCCTTATTACCATCCTGATTTCCTTTCCTATTTATTCTCCCTTTGTTCTCTGTCTTGTGTCAGTTCATGTGGATGCTATCCTAGGCCTGTTTTGCCCGGCTGTTTTTCCCTCACGGGGTCGTGTTTGGTTTTTGTTACTAATAAAAGCCATTTATTTTCTCTGCATCCTTAAATCGTCGCCTCTTCCCTGAACCTCACCTGACACATTGTCTCTTCTGGTTAGTGTAAAAATGTATGCTCCAATATAAATTTTTTAATAAGGGAAATTAATAAAAAAAAATAGCAATATCAGTGCAAGTTGCTTTCGTTTAAGACAGATTAAACATGCATTTTAGTCTGGGACTGCTTAAGCCTTTTCTATGAAACTGGGCAAATATTTGTTATTGCTCGATTTCGACAATAAAAAAATAGTTCAGAACAAAGCCACACCAGAACAGTCTCTGAGCAACACAGTGGTGTTTCATTACTGAATGAATTCACGTTTTTGAATGAATCGAGTGAGTCAATGATTCAATGACCCATTCATAAAGACCTTGGCTAAACCCGAAATAGCCCCCTAAACCATCGATCACTAATCCTTATGTTAGTTCACGTGAAGGAGTGAATGAAAAGGAGTGCAATTCGAACAACCGTTGAGTGTAGACCTCGGCTGTACACTCGTTATTGCGGTGAATGTGGGATTGAATCGGATTGAATGAGTGCACTTGATAATGTCCACTATGATTTCGAACTCCACTACAAATAGCTGTCCCCTAAAATAATGCCCTATTTGAGGGTATAGGGGGCAATTTCGGATTCAGCACTCTTGCTTCGTTCATTAGTGAATCAATTGTTCGAATTAATCGGTTGAATGATTCAATGATTATTCATTAACACAGTGACTTGCTGCCAACTACTGGCGATTTCAGGGGTTTTTTTTATATTTAAAAAAAAACATTTATTTATATTTTAAAATATAACTGGCCAAATATATAGGATTATATGAGTAAATATAGGTAAATAGAATGTATCGAAAATATATTTATGTTAATATAACAATATATGTTTGGTAATTTTTTAAAATATATTTAAAAATACTTATGAAATGACATGTTTTTTTTCCATATGAGAAAGCATCCTACAATACAGTCCACAGATAATGTTACTGACAAATGTACTGATTTGTAATACAGGTTGGCTATAGAATTCCTAAATGTCAAAGCGTAACTGTAAACATGAATGTCAGGGACTAACAGATGGTCCTTTGCAAACATCCAGTGAGTTCCTGATGCCATGGTGTCCTGTGTTTGTATCAGATAACCGACAGCATATCAGGAGAGAGAAGGTTGCTTCAGGGTCTTCCACACGAAGAGAAACATGATTGTAATGACGATTGATCCAATGTGCCTTATGGACTTCAGATGAGATTCAGACATCACTGGATAGATCAATGTTGTTATTTCGCTAAATGTCATAAATGAACTGTATCATGCCTGTATGTGGCTACAGACATCATAGTTGATCTTGGGTGACCTTTATTGTTACTCCCTTAGCCTTACCTCTGGACAAAAAAACAATCATTAAACTCATTGATTGATCACATAAAAGAGATTAGACAGATAATCAGAATAAGAGAGACAGTCTGTAAACTGGATTATATATTTCTGAACATTCACTGTTCACTGAAGCCAAAATAACAGTATAAGTATGGAGCCAGATCAGCCTCAAAAATAAAATTTGTATTTTGTAAATGTGAATTGTGCTGTGCATTTACACTCTAAAAACTGCTTGGTTGTTTTAACCCAACTTTGGGTCAAATATGGACAAACCCAGCAGTTGGGTTATATTTTTACATTACATTTTTAACCCAACATTTGGGTTTGTCCATATTTGACCCAAAGTTGGGTTAAAACAACCCAGCATAAGACTGAGAGTATGAATTTTGTTTTGTATATGTATTATTTTTTAGGCTGATCTGGCTCCATATATAAGTAGCCTATAACAAATATATTTTCTTTTTTTAAAAATATTTTTTTTAAAAACCTAAAGAGAGTTAAAAGTTTCTTGAGAACCTATACAAGATGTTCTATGATTAAAAAGAAAAAGAAAAAAAAAAGACTTTTTATTTTATCCAATCAATTTATTTTAATTTCTGTTTTCTCTAAATTATTAAAGAAATTCTGTTAGTGATTATTCAATTATTCTTAAGGTTTAGGATGTTTTTGACTACTGAATATTTTATCCATAATACTCATGTGATTTAATCAGAGAGATTTTGTCCACAGACACATAGGCCTACAGATTTAAAATATAATGTAAACTTAAGTTTCACATATGTATCTACAGACAGTATAATTAGAAGTGCTAACACAGCATCAGATTTCTAATATGTTGATATGATTCAGATCTATTATTGATTTAATGGCTGATTTAACCATGTCAAGCACTGTTTTGATATCAGATGTTGATTTGACAAGATTTGCGATGCCTTTGTTTAGAATAAATGGATGATATGGAGGAGTATTTGTTTGGTTTATTTGAGCACGTTGTGTACTTGCTCAATACATTTAGCTGGGCAATAAAAGAAGGATAAAGAAGCCTTTGTAGCCCATACTAAGGTGTGACAACTAGCCCCACTCCCCCTACAGTAAAATAACTATGAATAACACATAGGCTAACCAATTAAAATGTTAGCTATTTATGCAGTTATCTAATTATTAGAGTTAGAATTAGTCAAATTACTGGAATGTTGTCTGTGAACGTAGGTTTGTTGACAGTGTAATGTGAGCCGACAGAACTACAGCACCCACAATGCACCGCGAGCCCATTGGAATTGAGGAAAGACGCATCCAGGACATCGACTCATAACTCGCCACTCTCCTACACATTTACTAGTTCACGGCGATTTTTGCTTCTCGACGGACCAGCTTGCGACAGAATTCAAGCGCAGACTTTCTTTTTGTACACTCAGACATCTGAATTTACTTATATTAAACGAAAACATACCATTCGAGAAGATTAGTGTTGAGTCGAAGTGGATTTTCACTGCTAGCCTTCAGCTAACAGTTACGAAAAAAAAAAAAAAACAACAAACCCGGAGCGCGATTTGTTATTTTTTGACAGACAAAACTCCGCATATAAACAACCAAACAACCTTTTTTACTTTCATGGACGACGAAAAAACACACTTATAATGCTTTATAGCTTACAACACATTTTATTTGATCGAAAATACTCTCTTTTTTGAGGACATTGTCTTTTCCCCGCTAAGCTAGCAACTCCAGACAAAGAAAGAAAAGCAGCTTTCATCGCCTCATCACATCTTGTCAACTTTTCGCCCTTTTTGATTCCAGTTGTGTAGAAATAAAGCAGAAATGGCCCGTCAGAGCAGTGCTCAGGTCGCCAGCTCACAGAAAGCTTTAATGCTGGAGATGAAGTCTCTACAGGAGGAACCAGTGGAGGGTTTCAAGATCACTTTAGTGGATGAAGCGGATCTCTACAACTGGGAAGTGGCGATTTTCGGACCCCCAAACACTCATTATGAAGGGGGCTATTTCAAGGTAAGGGCCGAGTTTGGGTTTTAGGGGGTAAATAAGCGTTATTTTTAGGAACAGATGGCTATGGTCTATATTTAGATCTGGAACCAGCTCTGGATAACTGCATCTCTTTATGTGTCCCCGTGTCTGTTTTCTTTAGACGTATTACGATATAATTGAGGTTTTTGATTGATTTAAAGCCTGGTTATGATCTCATGTCTTGTGATTTCCATCAGATGTCGGTTTGATGGGATTCTGGGGTCTTTGTTCAGGATAATAGGGCTCAATTGTTTGGTTTCTTTGTTCCTCATTGACTCATTGTCATTCTGATAGATGCAGGGTGAGATGATTTACATGACTTTGAACAAACAATATTACAATTAAATGTTCTTTATCATTCTTGTATACTTTAAGTTAGCTGTAAGCTCATTACTGATTCAAATGATTTATTTACCAGCGATTGTTAAAATAATTTATTATGACAAAGTGTTTGTGATAATTTCCAATTCTGTTGAATGCAAGCGTCTATCAAAACTGATTGATTAAACTTTAAAAATGTCACATTCATGACCTTCCAAACACTTATTAGGGCCCCACGTATTTAGTATTAGTTGTTGACATCACGTTTGACCTGTATTTTGTGTTGTTCTTTGTGGCACCACAAGTTATTCTTATTATGATAATTATAAAAATAGAGTAATGACAGCAAAGGATCATTATGTCCCACCTCATTCCATCAGAGCAGACAAACCTGTTCATTCACACCAGTCTGAATGCTATATAATTAATGACCTAATAATGTCAGAAGCTTTATTGAATTATTCAGCTTCATGTTAGTTCCTCTCTGGATTGTAAAGGAAGGGGCTGGACTGTTGTGTTCGATTTGAAGTAGGTCAATGACTTTTCGTGTCTTTGTTTACAGCGAAAGCAAAGCACTCACACACACGTACAGTGGGTTTGGCAGATACAGCGGCGTCACTGTTCACTGGAGTGTCAGGATATGAGCTTGTGTTGAAACTGAACTCTCGAGTCTGGCAATGCCCGAAGGCATGGTATTCAAACCAGTAAATGCTCCCTGCTTTGAGGATAAAACAGGCTGGATTTGCATGAATAGAGACTTGCTTCTCTTTGTTTGAAAGGGGAATTTTTTGCACCGTTTGTCAACAGTGTTAAAGCTCTCTTGAGTATTATGTTGGCACATTGTCAAGATCTTGTAGTCAGCCAAGAACCTGAAACCACTTGTGCCTAACTTGTCTGGAATATTTAGTTACATTAGGCTACATGCTTTCTTTGAAAGGTCAGTTCACCCAGAAATGAATATTATGTAATTTGTTCACCCTCATGTTGTTCCAATCAGTACAGCTGACGTTCGTCTTTGGAAGGAAAATGGGGAAGTGCTGATGAATGCTGTTGAACTACCAAAAAGCACCATAGAAGTCATCCATTTGACTTAGACAAGTTTAGGATCAATGAGATATAAAATTACTTTTGTGATGTATTAAGTTAATCAAAAGTGACAGAAAAGACATACATTGTTACAATTTCTATTTAAAATACATGTTTGAACTTTCTGCTTATCAAATAATATTAAGCAGCACTGTTTTCAACATTGGTAATTATAAGAAATGCTTCTTGAGCAGTAATCAGCATATTAGAATGATTTCTTAAGGATCATGTGACACTGAAGACTGGAGTAATGATGCTGAAAATTCAGCTTTGCATCATAGGAATACATTACTATTTCACAATATTACTGTTTTTACTTTATTTTTGGTCAAATAAAGGCAGCCCTGTTGAGAAACATTTATAAAATAATCTTACTAACCCCCAATTTTTTTATCTTTAGTGTATGTGCTGTATTTAAGATATTTAAAAACCATATTGGCTAGTTGCTTTGTGAGAGGAATGGAAAGAAATTGAAGTAATTTTTCACTGAAAATCTGTCCCTCTCATTTTTGGTAATGCATATAATAATGCCATTTTTTTAATCATCGGTGTGTTAAACCTGACATGATGTGTCTTCACTTACCGTTTTTTAATAAGCAGCAAATGGATTTTGAGTGCTATGGTGGAGAGGAGATAAGCAATTTAGCTTTTGTGTGAGGAATTGGTGACTATAAAGCCATATGGACTAAAAACAGTTTTTTATGGTGGTGTTATTGTCTATTTGTGGGGCTCAACAGCATCCGTCCCCATTTACTTTTTATTGTATGAGTAAGAACTGAGAGTATATTCAGGTTTAGACTTCTCCTTTTGTGTTCAATGGAAGAAAGTCATACAAGTTTGGAATTACGTAGATGTGAGTAAAGGACCATATCCTAGTTGAACTGTTCCTTTAATATAGTGATTTCATATAATATAGTTGAATGCAAATGTCATTATGTCCACTTCCAGTAGTAATCAGCCTAAAATGTTTCAAGGGCAGTTTTGCCACGAGACTTGAAAATAATTAGGTCTGTATTGAATTGAGGTAGAGGGCATATCTCTTGCGTAACGGATGTTTAACCTAGTTGTTTTCGTGCCAAAAAATGATTTGCCCCACTTCCTGGTTATCCAGCTCTCTGTCCATTTGTGTGTTTTCTCTCAGATTTTCCCTCCTGTCCATCTGCACTGTTCCCCTGCAATGTGATGCATCTCCAATCCTATTAAGAGCAGCTGTCCTGGGCTCACCCTGAGACCGAATCCTCCAAAGCTGCTGTATAAGAAATCTCTCTGCGGTGTACCAGCTGACGGCACTGTGATGTTGATCGTTTTGAACTTAGTGTTTGGCTGCATTGTCCAGCAGGACCGAAATGAGTTTTTTCAGAGCGGTGGAAATCTGCAGAATGTTTTTTTTAAATGGTAACTGTGTTAAATATAGCTAAGGGTACTACAGTGTTTAGAAGCTTTCACTTTAGAGCTTTTGGTGTGGACCCATTTAATGTCAGAGTTCGGTGGCTGTGAAAGCTGTCTTCCAGTACAGGTTGCAGTTGGAAAATGGGGATGCTAGGGAGTGCAAAGGGTTTTGTTGAAAAGGTTAGAGAAAAATAGTATGCACATAATAATAATTTTAAATAATATATATTTAACATTATTGTTTCATTATTCTGCTTTTTAAAGAGTGGTGAGAAATCATGAGAACAATCAGTCATTTTATTCTGTTGACAGCCAGTTTTTTTCATTTTTTTTTTTCAGGTTTATAACCAGGGGTGCACATAACTGGTGCTCACGTGTGGTAAAAATAAACGACGCGCAGCAGAAAACATGGAAGGAAGCGCTTTTGAGTACCAACATTTTGGCCCAAAATGTTGGTACTCAAAAGCGCTTCCTTCCATGTTTTCTGCTGCGCGTCGTTTATTTTTACCACACGTGAGCACCAGTTATGTGCACCCCTGTTTATAACTATAAAACATTACAATACTTGGAGGTTGAAAGCAACTTAATAGAAACTTACATTTTTCAAATAATATTTGACATATTTGTATCTTCTTTTTTTTTTTCTTTTTTTTTTTACAGTATGATCTTTATGTATAAACGCATAGCTGCTGATTCATATTTTAGGAAGAGGGCCCCTCACAAGGGGATAGTCATATTTGGGGTCTCAAAAAATGTAGTGTAGTCATGCCTGGTTGCTTGTCTCTGAATAAATTGCATTTGGAAAGCAGCTCGCATTTTTCACATCTCTTGTGTGACACATCAGTTGCAGACAAAATGTGAATACAATGTGAGAGACCAGTGGGTGAGTGGGGTAGGAATTAAACTTTGGTTCCGATTCCGAGTGGAGACCAAACAACTGAAAAAAGTGTTAACACAGCGACGGTACACAAAACTGAGTGTTCAGTGCCTGCACGGTTCGGTACGGTTCGCTTCGGTACAGCCAACGCATTCTCATCCTAGGGCGTCATATACTGACGCTTTTGACATTTCGTCTACATCCAACGCACATGGCACCCTTTAGCGTCAATATGAGACGCACAGAGCTTTGTTCGGTTATGGGTAGGTTTAGGTCTGGGGTAGGGGATAGGGTTAGACCGCTAGGAGGCGCCTTCTGCCCCATATCTATCTGCGTCTCATATTGACGCTAAAGGGTGCCATGTGCGTTGGATGTAGACGAAATGTCAAAAGCGTCAGTATATGACGCCTTGGGATGAGATCGGGCTCGTACAGCAGGTAGGGGGAGAAAACTAAACATAAAATTGCTTTATGTGTCTCTGTCTTTAAATGAATTCAGTAATTAAAAGTTTTAAGGATAAAAAAATTATCTCTGCTAATGCTGTATCAATACCTGCACGGTTCGGTTTGGTATTTTTAGATATAATAATCAACACCTAAATAACATTGTATGCAAACGTAAACTCCATATAAGGCAGGTTTTGCATTAACTTCTAAATTTAATTCTAAACTCCAATTCATTGTTGAAATATAATCATTTACACACTGGCTGTCATTTTCATGACAGATATTTTAAATATGTTTTTTTTTATCATTTTATTTAAAACAATTTTTATACAAACACAAAACAGATCAAAGTCTCACAAAATATATACAAAAAGTATGTTATACATAAAATAAACAAAGGAGACCCACCCCCAAACCCACACCAGATAAGAGTGAGAAATTTACACCTTAAAGACATACTTAATCAAACTTAAAGAAAACATTAACAATGGAGTGAAGGGAGAAAAGAGTGAAGTTATCCATATTACATATGTGCCCAAACATATTTCAACGTTTAAAAAGATACCTAAGGAAGGGGCCCCAGATTTTATCACATTTTTTAGAAGCATCAGCTTTAGAAAAACATGACAGATATTTTAACCATACATTAAATAATCAAGACATCACTAACAGGTTAAGTAAAATATAATGAATATATAGGCTAATATAGTGCATATATTTAGCAAAAGAGTTGATTTCTCTAGCTGACTAACAAGCTGTGGACACTGGATGACTTGCCTGAGGTAAATGTAATGCCACATGGGATATTGTTTACAAGCTGTTTTACTGATGTCTTTCTGGCGTTCAAACACTGACTGAGCGATTACACAAGATGTGTTTCAGTTGGGCCGGGCGCATTCGGTACGCCATGAGAGTTTCTGTTTGGTTTAGTATCGTCACACCTCTAATCAATTTAGCCATACTTAATAAACGAATATGCATTGGACAAAGTTTGTGCTGACGTTTGTTTTTGTCCTGTTTTGCAGGCTCGCATTAAGTTCCCGATCGATTACCCCTACTCCCCACCCACGTTCAGATTCCTCACCAAGATGTGGCACCCCAACATCTATGAGGTAAGAGGATTGTTTCAGCCCTCACACTGTGTACTGTGGCACGTGGCTTGTCTGTTGTGCTTCCTCATTTCCTTCAGTTAAGCCCTGGATTAATGCACCAGGCTAACATGAACCTTTGTATCTTGGCTATTGCCACTGCACAGTTAGGAACAGATATTATAAGTAACACATTATTTGAACTCTTGATACAATTGAATATAAATGGCTGCAATGTGTTAAATGGGAAAATAAGGTAAGCAGATTATTTGACATCTTAAAAATGAGGAAGAACTGTAACTCTCATCGGCAAGCACCGACAGGTGTGGTTCACTGAGCTGCAGTTCAGACCTGTGTGTGACCTGGAAAACATCAAGTCATGTTGTGTAGGTTGGAAATTATAAGCATAACAATAGCAAAAACCACTTCACAGATCTGTCAATAGTTCCTTACCCTTCTACGTCAATTTTGCATCATATTTTAATTAATGCTGTTATATTTGGTACATGTTTCTCATACCAAAAGATACCTGGTTGATTTGTAGTTTGTGTGAAAATGTAAAAGATGTTACAGTTGGCCCTCCCCTAAAAAATGTCAGTAATTTTTGAAAATGTATATCGCAGGTAATGTGTGTGTGTGGTGTGCTGGAGATATGATATTGTGACAAGCACTTGTAGTGAAGTGTAGGCAGCTTGGTTGATTAAAATGGGCATTATTATATTTTTATGCACTGCCAGCATGTGTTCTGCTGTAAATGTGCTGTAACTATGTTGTTTAATGTTGCCAGGCAATGTAACAACTTGCCACAATAATATTGAATTCAACTGCTGTGTGTATATTTTACAATGTCTTTAAATGGGGCTTTATGTAGAATTCAGAAACCCTTGTTATTAGCGACTAGGGCTGGGTATTGACACAAATTTCACAATTCGATTCGATTTCGATTCACAAGCTTGCAATTCGATTCGATTTCGATTACGATTCGATTCGATTCAATATCGATTATTTTAGCTATCAGGTACAATACATTGCAAATTTTCTCAAGGAAAACAAATCTCTTAACTAATGCTGTAAGCCATGGTAGTCAGTTGTAGCCTATAGGCTTCATTAGCCTACTGTAATATTTAAGGTAAAAATTAACTGATTTGTATACAAACACTTAAAATACACTTATTTATTTTTATAATAATAAAGTTATATGAAATTATATACAATTTTAAATGATGGCTGTCATAAAAAACTTTCCAGATTTATTCAAACATGCATTACATATTGAAGAACATTAAAAATTATAATGAATATATAATATGGTGCATATATTTAACAAAATGCTCCTCTCTAGAGTTAACTTTTCTAGCTGACTAACGAGTTTATAATTTATGGTCACTGGATATGTTTTTTCTGAGGTAAACGTGACGTTACATGACATTGTTTACTAACGTCTTTGCACGGTTGAAACACTGATTTAACGATTCCATGTCACATGATACGGACTTCGATAAGTTGTACTCTATCTTTTAACACACTTTCAGATGCTCATTCATGTTTATTTCGCGCTGTAACTGATATTAAGGCGGAAGAGTTGCTTCCGTTGCTTCTCTAGAGCTGAGCTGCGCCAGAGCGATCTCACGCCACAGCGCCAAAACGGTAATTATGTTTTTGAATTTCGTAAGAAAATTGACATAATTTGAAATCTGAGACTTTGTTTCATATCAATAATAAAGCACAAAGATTATTGCGATTTATTGGATGGGATACGCGCAACAATGATCCATTCATTCATCAACTGAAAACAGGATGACTAATCGATTCTTGGGATTTAAGAATCGATATTGTTTCGTAAAAATAAGAATCGATTAAAATCGAGAAATCGATATTTTTTACCCAGCCCTATTAGCGACACCGGTGGCCGTTAATTAAACTGCTGCTAGCAACTTACTACTCATTCTCGCATTCATGCACACGTACATGCAAGAGACTGAATGTGGTTCCTATATACTCATGACACAAAGTTCTTTTGTTCTTCACTTTGAACTAAAAAGTAGTTGGAAAAGCCTTTGCAGGAACATCCCGACGCCATACACGCTGCTGAGAGCAACATTTAGATGAATTTGTAAATATGTGCTACGTGCTTTTCTCTCAATAACAAAATAAACACACAACAAAAATGACTGCGGTGAAGCAGTTAAAGGTCAATTTCTATTTAGTTCATTTTAACAAACAAAAAATGCCTCGGCAACTAACTTAAACTGTTTTTAATCTAATTAATTTTATTTAATGCCAGCTTTATTTCAGTTAACACTTAACAAATTAGTTTTAGTAGTATTAGTTTTAATTAATACAGATAATCTATTACTGTTTTTAGTTAATTTTGAACTGAAGTGTTACATAATGTGAAGCAGCTCTTTTTGGAGCCAGATGTATCTTTGATTTGTTAACAATAATGTGATTTTTATTTTAATTGACTGGATTGTTGGATGATTATTTAAAAACTGCATTAATACATAGTAATCTATTTATATAAAACATTTTTGGTGGAATTTACAGGAAGTATAACTAGCCTATATTGTGACACACAGCATTACTGTGAGTGATATAAAATGACTCTGATTTAAGATGGTGGTCATACCGCCTACCCCAGGCACCAGTATATTTGTGTTGGATATATATGCAGTGCATGCACAAGGCTTTTCAGAGTTCTGCAGAGATCGTCCTTCAGTTTTGACTGTCTTTTTCTCCTTATCTCCCTTTCACATGCCTCGCTGTGACTCTGAGTACTCACAGAAACAGCAGTGGTGTGGAGGCGAGGGCTTCACTGAGATGCTGCTTTTGCTTCGTGAAAGCATGATGATTGTGTGATTGATTTGAATCTCTGCGTGTGCTTTCACAGAACGGGGACGTGTGTATCTCCATTCTGCATCCTCCAGTAGATGATCCACAGAGCGGAGAGCTTCCCTCAGAGAGGTGGAACCCCACACAGAATGTCAGGTATGGAGTAATCTCTAAAGGTGATGATACACAGGGCAACTTTTTGATTTGGCTGGGCAATCTTGCCGAGCGATTGTTGCAAATGAGCAATACATTTCTATCTGGATAATTTAGATCAGTTGTGGGCCCTGTGTCTCATCTGGTTGCCCGTTGACTGCAACATTGCCCAAAAAGTTGCCCTGTGTATCATCACCTTAACATCCAGATTGATTATTGGCATGAAGTCTTGTCCACATTGCAGCGTATTCTGGTCTTTTTCCACAAATAAATTTTTTTTTTTTTTTACATTGTGTGCTGTGCAAATTAATTTCCCTACATGGATCTACAGGCTAGATCCTCAACAGTAGCTGTCTCAAAGAGTGATCATGTATTTTCCCCACTGACAGAATTATAGGAAGAGTGGCCAGGATGGTTTTGTGTTCATGAGTTTCATGTTGCTTGCCTTAAGGAAAGCATCTCAGTGGAGATCTGTGTATTTGTGCGTTTCCTCCCCCGAGTCTGATCTCTATTCTAGTTAGTCTGGTGTTTTGTTTCACTGGGCTTTGTGCTTCAGTGGAAAAGCTAGTGTCTTCCTGGAAGCTCATGTTAATCATTTGTGTTGTTGTAGAACACCTGTCACTGTACACAGAGAGACGGGCATATTTTGACCCCACACTGAATGTTGCATGGTTTACATTATCAAAACCTTGTGTTCACCCCGCTCGGATGTAGCTTGTTGTTTTTAGTGACTTATTTTGTTTGAGTATAAAACAAATGTAAAAAGAAATCTGATACTGTATGTCAGAATATATCTATTAGGGCTGTCACTTTTTATTCGATATTCGAATATGCATTCGAACATGACGTGAAATATTCGAAATCGAACTATAAATAAACTATCCGGTTTTTAAAGTGGCATGTTTTGCTCATTTTTTACAGTCTATGATTAGACCGTTTGCTTTTTATTTTATTGTTTGCCATCTCATCCAGTAGCGGCCGCTCTAAACGTATTGTAGCGTATAGGCCCATGACCAAATCAAGCGAATAATAGCCAATAGCCAGCTTGTTTTGTAAATGGAAAATAACGACAAGACTAAAGAGACCGCGCTGTAATTCCTGCCTATTACGCACACACACACACACACACACACACACACACGACCCACAGAAAAGACGCGTGTCAGTATCAAGTTCTCTTTCGGGCTTGAACAAACCACAACACACACATTATGCCAAATGTCCGTTTTGTCGAGTGTCCTCACAAGAGCAGTCTTAAATTATTTAAATAAAGTCTTAAATGAACGTAGAGATTTGTGAGAAAATGCGACGCGTGTCAGATCGCGTCTCTCTGTCCGCACCGGCTGGTCTTAAAGTGTCATTAATGTTAATCAAAGAACAAAGGTAAGAGAGTAAATTACTCACTCAGACCCGGCGCCAGGAGGATTATTATATACCGATAGCCTAATAATCATGAATGCACTCCGCTATCTTTTAACACATCTCCGGCGAACGGCTTCTTCACGCAAAAGAAAAACTCTTCATGAAGCGCAGTGAAATTCAGCGACCATGTGGCGTTTCCTGATGGATCGAGGTTGTTCGTTAACTTCATTTTACATTTTACTCGTAGATATTCGAATATATTCGAATACAATGCTTGATATTCGATATCCGTTCGAATTTGATTTTTCTCAAAAGTGACAGCCCTAATATCTATGCATTAAGTCTTGAAGTCTTTAACTAATACTCCTGCCACTTATTCTATTTAATGTATAGAAAATGTTTAATGTCACATTGAATGTCGTCAAAATTTGGGAAAATATCAAGATATACATTTTTGTATTGCCCAGTCCTACTTATAACTAATGTGTAGAACTACACTTAATTTATTTATTTTTGACATATTAATTACACCACATTAATATATTAATTATTATTTAATAACCCTAATAATAGTAATACTATTTATTGCTATTATAATTATTAATTCTATTATATATATTTATTTACAATCTAAATTGTTGAAGAATTATTTTGGCCTTCATCTAATTGCTAACTTTAAAAAACTTGGCTCATTTGACAATGAATGGCTATAAGAGTGATTATGAAAACAGTATTTTAAAATAAGTTACTTTCCCAGTGAATAATGTTGATTCATTACCAACTTGGAAACTGAAGTTACTCTGTATCCCTATTGCAAATGTGAGGTCAACCGGAGTAACTTTAAGTAATGAATAAAGACGGATCCTCTTGGCTAAAATCTCTTCACATCTTTAAGAGAATGCAGCACAAAGAAGCTCTAGGACAGATGAGCTTAAAGGTTAATGTCATTATAACATTGTGTGTGTGTGTGTGTGTGTGTGTGTTTCAGAACTATACTGTTGAGTGTCATCTCTCTACTGAACGAGCCCAACACGTTTTCTCCGGCCAACGTGGACGCCTCTGTCATGTACCGCAAATGGAGAGACAGTAAAGGAAAAGACCGTGAATATGCAGAAATCATTAGGTAACAAATTATTGTACAAAAATAGAGAATATGGTCCCTTTAAGAGATCAGCTGTGTTTAATGTTTATTTGTTTAATGCGTGTTACATTTTGATGGCTCTGTCAGAAGATATGGTGATAAACAACACTTTAGCCAATGGAAAACCCTTGGAAACAGATTTTGATTTATTTTCTGGATCAGCGGTGCCCTCCTGTGGTTGAATAAGTCACTGAAACTTGATCTCCTCTTGGCAATCTCTCTATTGCATGTTCCAATTCATGTTTTCAGCCATCTGAGTTGGAACATTTGACTTGCATCAGATTTCATCCTTCAGGACATAAGTTGTTTATTTCTCTGCCTTGGCATCTTAAAACCTCAGGGCAACAACTCAAATGGAGATCTTAAATTACATAAAATGTCAACATGTCCCACTGCCTTAGACAGATGAGTCTGACTCTGAACGTCAAAGAAAGAGAAGCTACATGGTTAATGTTTCAGCTATATAAAAATGAAACTAAAAGGAACATTTTGAGCATTTGCAAAGCAATGTCCGTACATAACATCAAATGTAAAAACGAATGGAATACATGTTTATGGTAATGTGCCCACAATTGAAGTCTAGCCTGAAGGTTTAAAAGCACAAATGTGAAGCCGAATATTCCTTCAGATCCATTAATGAAGTGTTTGTGTCTGTTACAGAAAACAAGTTCTGGCCACGAAAGCGGAGGCAGAACGGGACGGAGTGAAAGTTCCCACCACCCTGGCAGAATACTGTGTGCGCACGCGCGCCCCCGCGCTGGACGAGGGGTCCGACCTGTTATACGATGATTACTATGATGACGAGGACTTGGAGGATGAGGATGACGATGACGAGGACTGTTGCTATGACGAGGACGACTCAGGAAACGAGGAATCATGACGACATTCCCATTCCCACCTTCATCCTCGTCTTCATCAGCATCAGCCCAAAAGTTGAAGCATCAAGGCATGCGCTCTGCATTTACACTCACTCAGATGGCCATTTTTGTTTTACTAAAGTCTTTGACTAAAATTTGAATTTTTTTTTTAATTTAATTTTTTTTTTTAAATAAGCATTATGTTGTTTTCCCTCCGTGTCATAATTGTGCTGGCCTTCAGGCTTTTCTCCAAGCTACTCTTTTATTATTTATTTGCTTTGCGCTTTCAGACAGCTCAGTGAAAGTTTCTTCAAAAAAGGAAAGAAAAAAAAAAAGTGCTTGACTGAATAGAGGTTTGAGTGAGTGAGTGAATATTTGAATGAGGCTTTGTGCTGAATAATACTTACTACGTCACAGTTGTTTTGAATTTCTTAGAGCTGATCACTTTGATCACCCACGCTTACTTTTTTGGCCTTCAAGCACATCCAAGCAATAAAATGCTTGGGGTCAAGGTTTGAGTTTCTGTTTTTATCCCCCCTCCGTTTGAGTAGAAATTACATTAAAAAGCCCTAAGCAAAATTAAAGGATGATGCATATTAAAACTGTTTTGCAATGGAAAAAAATCAAAACATTGCAAAATAAATGATGCCCTAAATTCTACAATGTGTTTAAACTCCACACATTATTTAACTTATAGTGTCACTTTAAATTATTGCAATTATGTATTTCTTCATTCCAAGATATAGAAGCTTATCAGGAAATCAATGTATTCGGGTAGGTTGGCAAGTCGATGTTGTCTTTTCTGTTGAGCTGAGTTTTAAATGTTTTTTAAGCAATGCTGATACTCCTGTGTTGTCCTCTTACGTGAATCTTATTTAATCTGTTTTTTTTGGCGTGGTTTTATTTGGGATGTAGGGTGACTTTTGGACTAATGGATTTTTTTTTCGTACCTTTTCTTTTGCATTATTGCTCTGTGAAACAACGCCACGTCCTCTGTTGTGATATCGAGATTGAAACTTTCCTTTACGCTGCCTGGAGGCTGGTGAGTGCTGGCGTCCATCTCACATTTAAATTTGAGCTCATACCGACTGACTCTCAGGATCAACCAATCTGGAAAAAGGAAAATCCTACCAACAACAAAGTGTTTTTTCACACCTGCAAGTCATCCGTTTTTTTCAATATTGTTTTGAGGACAATTTACAACCATATCCCAAGAGGCTGAGATGCGCACGAGGAGCTGATTTGTCATTTTATTGACCTTTATGTATTTTTACGATTTGTTGGCCTATTTAAAACTGAATAAAGATCTTTATTAGAATATTTGCCTGTTTACTGTTAACTACTGTTACGTTGTGTGACATGTATTTTATTTGATATATGCGTGTGCGCTTGTTTGTTTTCTTAATTTTCTCTCAGTTGTCTGTGCAGATCCCGGACGAGCCCCCAAAATGTTACGCTCTGAAGGGTACACGACAACAATATATTAAAAACGGGAAAAAATGTATTTTGCATTTTTCGTGTACTGACAACAACATTGTCAAAATGATCCCGGTTCACACAGATCCGCGAAAATGATTAAAAACGCTGTAGTTATGTATTATTAAAACGCTGCATTAAACCTAACCTAACCTGGCCAATAGCTGGTGACGTAAAGGAACAATACATGCCTATAGACTAAACATAAAATGTGCACGCGCATGACGTCACCGTTTTCAGATTCACGTTTTTGTTGTTTACAGGCTGACTATAACAGTATTGGTTTCCACAACTTGCACTTTGAATCCCGTTTTCAAAACTTTGCATTTTCAGGTCCCCAAAACACAGTTGTCATGTAAATTAATGGCCAAAACGCATAAAATGTTTTCCGTTTTTAGTTGAAAACCGTGTCATGTAAACGGCCCCTCATTTACATTCTAGGGGGAATGGTAGGAACAAACAATAACAGTTAGGGGAGACTTTGATGTTCCCATCTCCAGATTCACGATACACAACACATTTTTATTCTCAATAATGACACCCTTAAAGCGGTCTTTTATTTTGCACTACACTGAGAAAAAAAAAATGGTGTAGGATTTACTTAGACTGAAATGGAACTTGTAAAATGTACTCCAGTAATCTTTGTTTTATTTACAACTCTGAAAAATATTTCAAACTACAGCAAGCAAATGTAGTCAATATTTATAGACTAAACATTTTTTTGCAGAACTGTTCTCAGGGGTTTCACTTAATAGAAAAATATATTAATTTAATTAGAAATGTGACTTTTTTTTCATCACAGACTTTGGTGTCTAGGCAAATCTGAGTACTGTGTGATCCACAGATCTGCAACTTTCTGGAAGAGACATTTAAGATTACAGGTTATTTTTCTCAAAGAAAAGTCTCCCTTTGCTTGCTAATTATCTCTGCTGTCAGGGAAAGTGGACCTGACAGAGTTAGATTTCATTGCTCAGCTGAATATGGCATTATTTACCAGATAAGACATTAGACACAGCTGGAGAGGGTCTCCAGGCATTCCAAAGTGCAGTTGCCCCGACTCTGTTGCCATGGCAACCCTCCGACTGGCTTTCAAGGTTTGCCTGGAAACACTGTGCTTGAGGCTTGTTCAGACAACCTGAACACTCACAGGCTACACAATGAGCACACAGAGATGAGGGGGCCCGAGAGATGCAGTTCCAGCGCTGACACGACTAGAAGGACTTTACATGCCTGAAACACTAAGAATAAGAAGGAGGTAATGTTAAATCATGCAGAAGAATCACATAAAGGGATAGTTCACCCTAAAATGAAAATTCTGTCACCCTCAAGTTGTTTCAAACCTGTATTTATTTCTTCTGTTTAACACAAAGGAAGATATTTTGAAGATTATAGGTAACCAAACAAATAGAATCGTAATTGTTATCAGAAGCGTGAGCATGTGACATAAGACCTCCCACTTTTACATAGTCTTTTCAGGATTCTTCAAGTTGTTTCACATGCATGCAGAGAGTTTAACCATGGAGATCATTTTGTATTTATAGTGCAGTAGAAAAAACACTAAAGACCAGAGAGAAGGTGCAAAATGTGACTAAAAGCACTGAAGGTGTATTGCACCTTAAACATTGAATCACTCAATTACATTCCCACACACTGTTATATGGTGGTGGAACGAACTCCGGACCTTCATGTGAACAGCAGTTCAATCTTCAAAAACATCTGAAAACACACATTTGAATAACTTTTTTTGTATGAAGTAAATAGGTACAAATTTGCAGTTGCACTTCTGCACTAAAGCTGCAGTACTCTGGTGCTTGCAGGGATTTTGGAGTGATAATGTAGTTGTATTGTGTTAATTCCTTTGTTTCTTGCTCCGGGACATTCAGGATGAAAGGACACAGAAGCAGTCAGACCCTTATTTTAAAATTCTGAAGCATCTCTTTGTGTATTTGTGCACTATGCTAACAGACTTTCATGAAGATGCCACAGTACAGAGGGAAGAACCCTCCTTCATTTAGACAGCAAATCATTAAACAATTATCACATATGCAGACCTATGCACATATAGGTCTCTATTTTAAAGGGCTACCCTTGAAAAAAATAAGTAGTGTAGGCTACCTTTAAAAGGAGTACTATTTATTATGGAAATAATATAAAAGAATATGCTTAACCGTGAACTGAATGTAATGCTTACAGAAACTTAATTGCAGTTACGCTAAAAATATATAGTAAATATATGGAATGCAATTGAGTGGTTTTTTTTCCCCCCACTTAGGCTATCTTTATATGTAATTTCATAAATATTGTTTTTTAAAATATTAAAGTCTACTGAAAATCAAAGATAAAATATACTTTAATATAATAACGTATTTGTGATATTTAAATATATTTTTGTTGCAGTTTTTTGCAGTTTTAAATATATTTCTGCAGTGAAGTTACAATTTAGTACATTTAAAATATATTTTCTGTAAATGTAATATCGGATAAGAAACACACTAGAGGTAAAATTATAATCAAGTCCGTTACATGTGTTTTAAAATGTTATATAACACACCAAAACAAGTCTACTTCTTCATAGAAAGTAGAAGTAGTGTTTTTAAGAAGTAGACTTTAATATATGTGTGTGTGTGTGTGTGTGTGTATATATATAAAAATCTAGTAAAATATTTAACAATATCCTAGTTTTTCCTGTTTTATTTTCTTTATGAAATAAATGCAGTCTTGGTGAGCATAACATACTTCTTTCAAAAACATTTAAAACATCTTACCAAACGTTTGAATGGTAGTGAGGGATATTTTACAAGTTACTGAAATCATTTAACAACAACATCAACAAAAAAAGATCTCCGTTGTGCTTGAAATGGCTTCATCCTCTTAATACCATTCAGCTAAATGCACTTCTACAATCAATAAATCACATGGCAAACAAAAACTTTAAGCTGCTTATAGAGGTAGAACAAAACAGAGTCTGCCAGCTCAGTGCCCTGCTGAAAAAACAAAACAAAAAAACAGCTAAAACCAATCCAAGATGGTTAGCTGGTCTCCCAGCCTGGCCAAGACTAGCTAAGACCAGCCTGACTATAAAAAGAAGTGCCAAACCCCTTCCAGAACCAGCTTGCTAAACCAGCTATGACCAGAAGGCCAGCCCACCAGCTTGCCTGTCTAAAAGTCTCTCCATTCATTTCATTTCTTGGGTGACAGCAGTGAAGAGCCCACCCACACACGCTGGCCGTGCGCTAACAGATTTGTCCTCCATTAAGACATACAGAGCGTCTCTCTGTGCTTGATAGGGATTCTCTCAGGGAGCACAGAGATAGCTTGTGCCTGCATATGTGTGCGCACCAGTGTGTCAGCGGATCCCTGGCTAGCTGCCCGAACGTCCCACAGGCCAGCAGGAGGCTGGGGTTAGCAGCGTGTTTCAGCGTAGTAAAGACTCCGTTTTTAAGGCTCTGCTGGATAGAAAGTAATGATTTTGGTTAAGGGATTGTTCAGAATGGACAGCCTGCTCCATACTACTCCTATTTTAGAAGTGTTTGCTATAAGGAAAACCACTACACTTTGAATTCCCAGAACTAATATTTAGCTTTTAGTTCAATATTTCAATAATTCAATATTTACTGCACAATATGCAGTATGTAAGTGGCATATTATATCATTAACAATAATTAAAACCAGAGAGCAATTTATAGGCTCATTGCATTATTTGCAATCCCACGGAGAGCATTTGATGACACTTAAGTAGTTTTTAATGTGATATCTGTGATGGTTGAGGAGCACCACGGTTTATGACAATGATAGACTGCTACCTATAAATCAGTCATCTGCGTCGAGAGCTTCTCTTCAAGTGGTCGTAACTGTTAATGCCTGAGACACAGTCTCATATATTCCTTTATGATTTAGTGACAGAGCATTACAGAGGCGTATTACTTTACAGCAAATCAATAAGGCAACCGGCAGAGATGTGAAAGTACAGTCCAATGGAGTAGATTACAAATGAAACAATCTGAAGATAAAATGCCAAGCCAATTCCATTATATGATATTTATTTATAGGTATGATGGCATAAAATACAGCTGGCTTCTTGTGTAAGTGTTTTTGCGCATGTACCTCATAAACGGCTAGATCGATGGCAGTACGATACGAAATAATGCCCAGGATGTTTGAGCCAGTATAGGATTTTATGCCTTGCCCAGTGGTCCTTGTTGATCCTCTGGCTGGTTTTAGAGTGTTTTTGGGCACTTTTCAGCTGGTTTAACTATACTTTGTATCTATGCAATCTTTTTTGTAATGATCATTTTTATTCTGCCCTGTTGTCATTGTGATGTAACAGATGTCTGCTTTAAAGCAGAGGGTGAGTAATTCTTCACTCGTTTATTTGATTCATTTTATTTATTTATTGGTTTATTTGATAGGGACCATGCATATTCATGAACATTGTTGTGTGAAAATACATGTAAATATGCCAGAATTAGTAAAGATAACTACTTTTCATCTGCATTCCCTAGGCCGGTAACATAAAAACTAACATAAAGACAGGCAACAATCATAAATAATAAAAAAGCCTATTTTAGCATAATAAAAAAGCATAATAAAAGCCTATTTTAAAATACAGTGTTTATAGTGCATTTTCAACATGCTTATTGCTATGTTTAGTGTGGCAAAACAGACTAGTTTGGCTAGTTTAGTTCAATTATTTCAATTTTAAATGGAGTTTAAAATATGTAGGTATACCATAGAGAAGCTAAATGTGATTAAAATGGTGACTGGCTCGGTCTCCCCATAGCTCAGTTGTCAAGCTACACCCATGAATAAATGTAGTTCAACTTTAATGGTAGGCCTTCAAGAGGGACGTTTCCAAGACAGCAAATGCATTTTCAAATGCATAGTGCATAATAACCAATTGCCTATGGTTATCCTTTGCTGGAAATCCTTTTATATCAGACTGAGACTGAGCAATTTATGTTCAAACATTTATTCAGAATCTCATCTGTTCATAGCCCTACATTTCGTATAATAATGTATTATAACTGTGGTTACAATTATTAATGAGATCATACAATGCATTATCAGGTGCATTACAAATATTAATTAATGCATTAGAAGGCATTATATATAAAAGCTTTAAGTAAAGTGTTTTTCAGCCCAAATTGCTCATGTCCTGGATACTGGTCCTGCAGTTTCTCCGGCACCAGCTGCTTCCACCAGATCCCCGAGGTCTTCTCCTCCTCCTCGGTGTCCCTGTTGGGAATGGTAAGCCTGTCGCCAATATCCAGCACCTGCCATAAATGCAAAATATGACCATGTTCATATCTGAAATGCTATTTACAAAGAGATCAGAGCCTGTTAACAATGCAGTGCATAACTAAAATGAGACCAAAAGCATTCTAGCTGCATTGTTCCTAGTTCAGCATGCCATTGATTATCATAGAAAATAATGTGGACTTGTATGCAGTTTATAAAAACAAACTTATGTTTTGACAGACATGTACTTACAAAGGAAGTCTATGGGGCAATTTTTGCAAGTTTGCCCAATAAGCATCTGTTATTCATGCAGATAACTTGTATTTAATCTGAAAAATGTCTTAAAATTCAGATGCACAATATTGACTGCTTGAACTATTTTTATATCTGTACATTTTTTAGGGAGAGTATATTTTTAGGTATACATCAAGACAAACACAATACATGGAAATATAAAGAACAAGACAAAACATGCTTAAAACACATATACAAAAACATTTGAACTTTGTGAAACATTTCAAGACATTGTGTATTTATGGACAGAATAGTGTTTTCATTGTCTGAGGATCTCTTCCAGGTCAGTGTCAGTTAAACTGTCCCCCCAGTCCATTGTCATCAATGCTTGAAGAAGACCTCAGGAAACCAGAGGGGTAGGCTAATTTAACACAAACACATTCTTTGCATATTGCAGAACAAAAGTGTATACAGAGAGAAATATATATATGACTGTTAGAGACTGTTAGTTCATTTCCAGCTCAGTCAGTGACTGTTTCATCTCAGACGCATCCAGATGGCCAAACAGCAGCAGAACATAAAAGCAACTCATTAGCTTTCAGCAATAGGGCTTAATCAAACCAGGGCAAAACTCAATCAACGTAAATGATCCTCTTCCCGAAAAAGGAACACACAACTCATTTAATCAAGGTGTTTCAAAACTGCCAATTAGAAACTCAAGTACTCAAACACTCCAAACACAAAATACACATCACTTTGCAAATCAGATAACACTGTGCTCGTGTAACGGACCCAACGTGTTCCAATCCCACTTGTAGTGGCTGCGAGTAGGACCAGTTACATATCAACATTCAAAGAAAAGTAAGGGAAGCCTAACACATTGACTGATTTAAAACCCTCTGAGGGTCTGTACAGAATGTCATATTACCATTATTAAAGCATACTAATATTTTTGTAGTATGCAGTATGTATACTGTCAAGTCAAGTCACGTTTATTTATATGGCGCTTTTTACAATACAGAGGGTTTCAAAGCAGCTTTACAGAGATAACAGGAAAATAAGAAGAAAATAGCATCACAGTCCAGCTTAAGTAAGTTCAGAAATGTTTCATTTTTGTTGTAAAAAAGTTATTAATTAGTTCATTTATATATAGGCCTACAGCTGCTCTGGAGAAAACCATGATGTCATTGTCCAGCTCAGTTCAGTTCTCATATAATGGTGTCAATGCAGGCAGATCAATATTACTGTTGAATATTAAATTAAATGTTAAATTTAATGTCCCCAACTAAGCGAGCCAAAAGCTTGTGCACAGTATGTAGTTTTTCTGAATGCATGCAGGACCTATGCAGATTAAATTAGCCAAAAATGTCAAGTACTGTATGTACTGTACTTCCATGTAAGCGGCCATTTGCAGAATGAGGAACCAGTAGTTATATATCTATTTTTGTAATGTTTCTTGAATCTTTGTTTGATCATCCTGCAAAATGTTGACATATTAACACAAAATGAAAATATCTAAATAAAAAAAATAAAAAATAAAAACATATTTAATGCAATTCACTGAATTAGTCACAAGATTGTGGAACAATTAAAACATTTAGTGTGGCATACTGTGTACTGGTTTACATTACATAATATTATAAAAGTAGGCATAATGCAGTATATACTGCAAAATATGCAGCAGTATTCCATTCCCGATATATACCCGAACAACTTTTTTACTGCCAGTAGACAGTCTGTTTTAAATTGCCTATAGAACTACTTCATTTTTGCTGTGCAAACCATACCAGTCCAACTAATGGTTTGAGTAAGTCAATGTGTGGTTTTGGCACATTGCTTTTGCAGGAGCATCTGTTTCTTTTTCTTGCCATTCTGCCTAGATTAGTATAACTGTCATTGTTCTTGTCCCGGCAGTGAGCTATAGTTTCTCATGTTTTTTTAGGTATCTGTTCAAGGCAAGCCTGCTGTCTTCAGTGGTATGTGGGATGATCGTTTTTTATAACACAGTTCTTAGTTATAACTAATGACTTCCTTACAAGGAAGATTTATTTTTAGCTGACAAAATGTATAGATGCTTACAGCACTGCAAGTTAATTTGAGTTTCTTTTCTTGTGCATGATTTTGTCATCAGCAGCACACATGTTGTTTGTAGAAATTCTAACAGGGTGTTTGTAAGGACATTTTCTTTGTAGTCTCTGTTCCAAACTGACATGGACGAAGAGTTACTGAACAAGATTCCCAACAGCGAGATAAAAAAGAGGTATTTTCACTTGTACATTCAGCACTGTCTGGAAACAGCAAGATGCACAGAGGAGACATTCTCATCTGACCTTCTCAGGCTCACAAATGTACACTCGTTTTAAATTCACCTGTTATATGGGTATCATTAAAACAGAGATAGCTTAAACAAATTTACATTTACAAGATGTGTTCCAACTAATGACAGCGTACAGAAGAGTAATTGCAAAGTTGAAACTACCCAAGAATCTTGTATTTTTAGAAGCTCTTGAATTCTTAGTAGAACCTGCAGTGATGAAGCATCATGTTTTCTTAAACATCGGGCGTATACCATTATATGATGATGTATTAACTTCACTTGCAAAAAAGTTCAATGGAATTACCATGTTTTTGTCATTTACCTGTGACTTTCCTTATTAGTATATGTATTGTCACTTACATGTTTGAATCAGTTTACTTCAGTATACTATCACAATATATAAACTACATACTCTCAAATGATATATTCTATATTATTTTATGGCCTTTTTTAATGTTACAGTTGACAGTTGTCTTTTCTGAAAAGATTATGCATCCTGCCAGCAGAGGGCAGGATATATTTTCCCATGTGTGTGTGTGTGTGTGTGTGTGTGTGTGTGTGTGTGTGTGTGAGTGAGTGAGTGAGTGTGTGTTATATTTATATATTTTATTTATTTATACAAATATAAAAAGAGGATATATATATATATATATATA
The DNA here is from genome assembly GCF_949319135.1 of Squalius cephalus. Taxonomy (NCBI): domain Eukaryota; kingdom Metazoa; phylum Chordata; class Actinopteri; order Cypriniformes; family Leuciscidae; genus Squalius; species Squalius cephalus. Next base: position 41,832,497 of record NC_137128.1, on the reverse strand, counting down.
TACACTGAACAAAATTATAAACGCAACACTTTTGTTTTTGCCCCCATTTTTCATGAGCTGAACTAAAAGATCTTTTTCTATGTACACAAAAGGCCTATTTCTCTCAAATATTGTTCACAAATCTGTCTAAATCTGTGTTAGTGAGCACTTCTCCTTTGCCGAGATAATCCATCCACCTCACAGGTGTGGCATGTCAAGATGTTGATTAGACAGCATGATTATTGCACAGGTGTGCCTTAGGCTTAGGTGTGCCACTCTAAAATGTGCAGTTTTACTGTACTGGGGGGGTCAGGGGGGGTCCTAAAACCAGTCAGTATCTAGTGTGACCACCATTTGCCTCACGCAGTGCAACACATCTCCTTTGCATAGAGTTGATCAGGTTGTTGATTGTGGCCTGTGGAATGTTGGGCCACTCCTCTTCAATGGCTGTGCGAAGTTGCTGGATATTGGCAGGACCTGAAACACGCTGTTGTATACGCTGATCCAGAGCATCCCAAACATGCTCAATGGGTGACATGTCCAGTGAGTATGCTGGCCATGCAAGAACTGGGATGTTTTCAGCTTCCAGGAATTGTGTAAAGATCCTTGCAACATGGGGTTGTACATTATCATGCTGCAACATGAGGTGATGGTTGTGGATGAATGGCACAACAATGGGCCTCAGGATCTCGTCACGGTATCTCTGTGCATTCAAAATGCCATCAATAAAATGCACCTGTGTTTGTTGTCCATAACATACGCCTGCCCATACCATAACCCCACCGCCACCATGGGCCACTCGATCCACAACGTTGACATCAGCAAACCGCTCACCCACATGACGCCATACACGATGTCTGCCATATGCCCTGTACAATGAAAACCGGCATTCATCCGTGAAGAGAACACCTCTCCAAAGTGCCAGATGCCATCGAATGAGAGCATTTGCCCATTCAAGTCGGTTACGACGATGAACTGCAGTCAGGTCGAGACCCTGATGAGGACGACGAGCATGCAGATGAGCTTTCCTGAGATGGTTTCTGACAGTTTGTGCAGAAATTCTTTGGTTATGCAAACCGATTGTTGCAGCAGCTGTCCGGGTGGCTGGTCTCAGACGATCTTGGAGGTGAAGATGCTGGATGTGGAGGTCTTGGGCTGGTGTGGTTACACGTGGTCTGCGGTTGTGAGGCCGGTTGGATGTACTGCCAAATTCTCTGAAACGCCTTTGGAGACGGCTTATGGTAGAGAAATGAGCATTCAATTCATGGGCAACAGCTCTGGTGGACATTCCAGCAGTCAGCATGCCAATTGCACGCTCCCTCAAAACTTGCGACATCTGTGGCATTGTGCTGTGTGATAAAACTGCACATTTTAGAGTGGCCTTTTATTGTGGCCAGCCTAAGACACACCTGTGCAATAATCACACTGTCTAATCAGCATCTTGATATGCAACACCTGTGAGGTGGATGGATTATCTCGGCAAAGGAGAAGTGCTCACTAACACAGATTTAGACAGATTTGTGAACAATATATATTTGTGAACAATATATAACTTGTTTTATATAACAAGCCCTGTTATTTAATATTCAACAATGTAAAGCTTAACACTTTAAAATGATAAATACATTATCAAATTACTTCATAAGGTGGGTTACATTTTTCTCTTGTATCTAGTATCTTGTATCTAGTTCTCTTACGAGAGGTTCTCTCGTATTGCGTAAGGAACTTACGCTACGGGAAAAGTCATCTTTTCTCGAGATACTGAAGCCAAAAAATTATCCTTAATTTTTCATAATTTGTCAACGCAGTGCAGCAGGCAGCACAGCAGAGCTAGAGCGGGCAATACTGCGTGCTCATTGGCTGCCGCGCGGCAACTGCTTAAGCCTACCAGTGAGCCCCGCGTGACGTCACGCCCAATCAGGGTGCGCGCGCCCTCGCGCGTCACAGCCCGCCAGAAGGGGCGACGTCAGAGCGTATAAAAACAGGGCTCGGAGGCTTAATTCTCTGATTTCTGTCTCTTCAGCGAAGCTCTTCGCATCGCTGCTCTCTGAGAGAAGCCGTCGCCGTCGAAACCAGCAACGAGCCAGCCTAGGACAGCCTGAGGAAGCCGGACGAATCTTCGCCGCCTTCAGCCTGCCGTGCCAGCTCAGCTATCCGGCGATATATCCTTTCTCATTATGTGTTTTACTGATGTATCTTTACACGAGGCGTTGTTTCAAATGCCTCGCACCACTCCCCGCTCTCTCTCTCCCTCTGTCGAGCCGCGCAACTGCGCCTCTCACAAGGTGTGTTAGAGATGCGGATGATTACGGGGCTCGCTCTCTCCCTCTGTTCGAGCCGCGCAAAACGTGCCGCTCACAAGGGATCGCAGACGCGTACGGTCACGGGGCTAGCTTTCTTTACGTTACAAAAAAGCTACCCCCCCTCCCCCCCGCCCGCCCGCCGTCTCCCGGCGAAAGGAGAAAAGAGTGTTCTAGACCCGCCAAGGCCGGTCTAACCTCCATCTCTAACATATTTCTCAGTCCCCTCCTAGTTCAGGCTACTGGGAATATCTATACTGCAGTAAACGAGCCTGTCACAGCACACGCACGCCTGCAAACAGGATAACGCTCTCTGGCTACTCGCCCTCCCCGCACTCTCTCCCTCTGTTCGAGCCGCGCAGACTGCGCCGCTCACAAGGGATTGCAGAAGCTGACAGTCGCGGGGTTAGTTTTCTTTACGTTACAAGAAAGCTACTGTCCCCGCGTCCGTCACTCGCCGGTGATAGGAGAAAAGAGAGTGTTCGAGTCTCACCGAGGCTTGGCTACCGCCTTTCTCACATATTTCTCAGTCCCCTCTAAGTTCAGGCGGCTGGAAATATTAATATTGCAGTAAACGAGCCTGTTACAGTACACGCACGCCTGCAAACATGATAACGCTCTCTGGCTACTCGCTCTCCCCGCACTCTCTCCCTCTGTTCGAGCCGCGCAGACTGCGCCGCTCACAAGGGATTGCAGAAGCTGACAGTCGCGGGGTTAGTTTTCTTTACGTTACAAGAAAGCTACTGTCCCCGCGTCCGTCACTCGCCGGTGATAGGAGGAAAGAGAGCGTTCGAGTCCCACCGAGGCTTGGCTTCCGGCTTTCTCTCATATTTCTCAGTCCCCTCTAAGTTCAGGCGGCTGGAAATATTAATATTGCAGTAAACGAGCCTGTTACCTTACACGCTCGCCTGCAAAACATGACGACGCTCCGGCTACTCGCCCCGCTTCCCGCGCAAACTGCGCCGTTCTCAGGGATGTCAGAGCGGACGGTCACGAGTAATGCTCAGCACCCCGCGTGCCTCACTCACCGGCGGAATGAGGAGGGAGATGTTTGTAGCCCCGCTGAGGCCGGGCCATTCTCCAATTCCCATACGTTTCTCAGCCCCCTCTGAGTTTAGGCGGCTGAAAATGTTAATGTTGCAGCAACGAGCCTGTTATAATACACGCACGTCTGCACGCTATCGCCGACGAAAAACATGACCCGCACTCTCTTATGCTCGAGCGAACCGATAGCCTATGCACTCTTCCCCTGTGGCTCAGTGGCAGAATAACAGGCTTTCACACCAGAGACCCGTGTTCGATCCCGGCTCTGGCAGCAAAAATTTTTATGCTGTTCGCTGATCCAAGCTCGCGGCCAGCTTCTCACACGCAGAAAGTGTGTGTATTGCAGCCAATGAGTCAGTTATACAACTCGCTCGCCTGCACACAAACGCTGTTCGTACAGCGGCCCAGAAAATCTGGCAAAGAGTGTTAATTCTGGTTATTCGGCTCACGCCGACGGTGTTTGAGTGTAGTAAATATGCCCACGACCCAGTGTTCATTTCTACACACAAGCACAATTCCCCCTGTGTACCCCACAGAGCACACTCACATAAAGCGCGCACTTGCCGCTCGAGTGTTAAGTGTAGGAAAGGTGCCCGCTCACGAGTGCTCACAACCACACGCTGTTCGCTCTGTCTCACACGTTCAGGGTTCAGATATCGCCACTGCCACCGGCCGTGTTTTAATAAAGAGTCCTGTGCCCGCTCCCCTGCGTTCACACTCTGCTATAAACACTCACGCGCGCTCTCTCAGCGCAATCCGGCCGGTCACTGCTATCAGCGAGTCCCCGTCTCGCAGCACTGTCTCAGCGCGCACCGCGCGCCCGCCACTGCAGGTCCCTCGTCCCGCGCTATGCAGCGGGCAGGACTCAGAGGCCATTCGACCCCTAGCTATGAGTGCGAATGCATGGAAAGCTATTCCGGGTGTGTCGACATGGGTGCTGGACACGGTAATACAGGGCTATTCGCTACAGTTCAGTCGTCGGCCTCCGCGCTTTCAAGCCCGGACCGAAATGAAAGTGAACGCAGAAGCAGCCCATCTGCTTCATGCAGAAATAGCGAAGCTGCTACAAAAAAAAAAAAAAAAAAAAAGGCGATAGAGAGAGTTCCTCCTTCTCTGACCGAGGCGGGCTTTTACAGCCGTTATTTCCTCGTGCCCAAGAAGGACGGTGGGCTCAGACCCATATTAGATCTGAGACATTTGAACAGGGCTCTCATGAGACGGCCGTTCAAAATGCTTACGACCAGGCAGATCCTCGCGCTAATTCGCCCGAGGGATTGGTTCATATCTCTCGATCTGAAAGACTAGCGCAGTCAAAAGAGGAACTCATCTCTCACAAGATAGCGCTTCTCAGTCATCTGGAAAGCCTGGGTCTTTCGGTGAACTGGGCCAAGAGCTCACTTATCCCCAGTCAGTCAATTTCCTTCCTAGGAATAGAACTGGACTCGGTGGCGATGACGGCCAGGCTGTCAGAACAGCGCGCGCGCTGTGTTCGACACCTCGCCGCATCCTTCCAAAAGGGCAGATACCTCCCTCTGAAACGCTTCCAGAAGCTGTTAGGCCATATGGCATCAGCCGCAGCGGTCCTACAGCTGGGTTTACTTCGAATGCGCCCGCTTCAATGCTGGCTGAAATCGAAAATACCCCGCGGAGCGTGGGTTTCGGGCAGCGCTCAAGTCAGCGTGACTCAGGTCTGTGTCTCAGCCCTGCAGCCCTGGCTAGCGCCCGAATGGTACCGACAGGGAGTGACAATGGGAGTCATCTCACACCGCAAAGTGGTCTCGACAGACGCGTCCAACATGGGTTGGGGAGCGCTTTACGGGGGCAGACCAATCTGCGGCCCCTGGTCGGGCCCAGAGCGGAACCTCCATATAAACTGTCTGGAGATGTTAGCGGTCGAGAAGGCTTTGAAGCATTTTCTCCCATACTTGCGGGGACACCACGTGCTAGTTCGCTCAGACAACATGTCAGTGGTGTCCTACGTGAACCGCCAGGGCGGACTCAGATCCAGAGCCCTGCGCGCTCTAACAGAACGCCTTTTGGTCTGGGCTCAGGGCTCGCTGCGCTCGCTGAGAGCCGCGCACGTGCCCGGGCACCTGAACGACGACCCGGACAAACTGTCCACGGACAATGTTACCCCAGGGGAATGGGCGTTACACAGCCAGACGGTACAGACGTTGTGGCGCCGCTTCGGCGAAGCGAAATTGGACCTTTTTGCCACAAGCGAGAACGCTCAGTGCAAAAGGTTCTTTTCGAAGAGCAAGGATGCGCTGGCCCAAGTTTGGCCCAGTGTCCCGTTGTACGCTTTCCCCCCGATCTCAATGCTGCCTCAGGTATTAGCAAAGATCAGGGAAACGCGCTGCGCAGTGCTCCTCATAGCCCCGCACTGGGAGAACCAACCCTGGTTCCCGGAGCTGGTGAGCCTGTCAGACACAGCCCCGTGGCCGATTCCGGCGAGGAGAGACCGTCTCTCTCAAGCCCGAGGGTCAATTCTGCATCCCCATCCAGAGCGCTGGTCTCTGCATGCGTGGGTAATCAACGAATATTCGCTGATCTGCCAGAAGGGGTAGTTAACACGACCTCGCAGTCCAGAGCCCCCTCGACGAGGCGGCTCTATGCGTCTAAATGGTCAGTGTTTAACAAATGGTGTGCAGGGAAGAGTTTGAACTCTCAGTCCTGTGGGGTTCCACAGGTTCTGAACTTCCTCCAAGAGCTCTTGGACGCGGGCAGGTCCCCCTCCACGCTCAAGGTGTATGTTGCGGCGATTGCTGCGTTCGCCGACTCGGCGCGCGGCCGCGCACTAGGAAGAAACAAACTCATTACCCGTTTCCTGCGAGGCGCCAGGAGGCTGAACCCTCCGCGGCCACCTTCGGTTCCGATATGGGATCTGTCTTTGGTCCTGGAGGCCCTTAAAGCTTTTCCCTTCGAGCCGTTAGACTCTGTGGGTCTCTAATACCTCACTTTCAAAACCGTTTTTCTGCTGGCCCTCGCCTCAGTAAAACGTGTGGGTGACTTGCATGCGCTATCAGTTAGCGCGTCGTGTCTCGAGTTTGGACCTAACGACTCGTTAGTCATTCTCAAACCTAGACATGGCTATGTCCCTAAAGTGTTGGGTACTCCTTTCAGAGCACAGGTTATCTCCCTCTCAGCCCTGCCGCCGGCAGCCAGCGAGGTCGATAATAACCTCCTTTGCCCTGTCAGGGCGTTAAGGCTTTATATTACGCGCTCTGCAGCCTTCAGGCTCTCAGAGCAGCTCTTTGTTTCGTTTGGTGGGCACACCAAGGGTCTCGCCGCCTCGAAACAGACGCTATCCAGATGGATAGTGGACGCTATTGCGACAGCATATGCGTCCAAAGACCTGCAGTGCCCTCTGGGCATACGGGCTCATTCCACCAGAGGCGTTGCCTCATCGTGAGCATGGTCCAGTGGGATTTCCATTTATGACATTTGTACGGCAGCAGGCTGGGCCTCCCCGTCTACATTTGTTAGGTTTTATAACCTGGAAGTTCCCGCCCTGCAGGCTAAACTTCTTGCAGTCTAAAATCATGTTCATGCCCTGCTCTTCGCAGGCTGGATATTAGATTTGACTCTTCTGGTCGAGCCGCACTTTCAGGGAAAGCTTATATATACAGGCTGCGCCGCTCTGTTTCTCCCTACGGGTGCTTATGTACATGTGTTGGCCCGCATTGCTGGCCACCTCTCTCCCCACTCTTCACTCCCCGGGTCCCCTCCCCCTGGAGTTGTGTGTGGATGCATGGCGCGCACGGCGTTGACAAAGGGTTCCCGTAGCGTAAGTTCCTTACGCAATACGAGAGAACCTCTCGTAAGAGAACGATACTCGGTTACTCACGTAACCTCGGTTCTCTCTAGAGAGGGAACGAGTATTGCGTTCCCTGCCGTGCTTGCGCCTCGAGCTCATGTCGCTTCATTCGACAGAAACCAGAGAATTAAGCCTCCGAGCCCTGTTTTTATACGCTCTGACGTCGCCCCTTCTGGCGGGCTGTGACGCGCGAGGGCGCGCGCACCCTGATTGGGCGTGACGTCACGCGGGGCTCACTGGTAGGCTTAAGCAGTTGCCGCGCGGCAGCCAATGAGCACGCAGTATTGCCCGCTCTAGCTCTGCTGTGCTGCCTGCTGCACTGCGTTGACAAATTATGAAAAATTAAGGATAATTTTTTGGCTTCAGTATCTCGAGAAAAGATGACTTTTCCCGTAGCGTAAGTTCCTTACGCAATACTCGTTCCCTCTCTAGAGAGAACCGAGGTTACGTGAGTAACCGAGTATCGTTTTCCTCATGACATTATATTGTATAATATTATATTTTATTATATTGTATTAATTATATTGTGTTATAGCCTAATATAATATAATATATTGTAATATATAATTCGATCATTTAATAAAATATGTAGGTTAATTAAAGCTGCAGTCCGCAGTTTTTCCTCTTTGTCGCCATCTCTGTTCGAAATCTGCAATTGCAGTTATTCGCGGAATTATCAACTTTACATGCGTTATGCCTCGGCATGGCACAGCGCGGATGAATCCAATGTTTTGAGGAGAGTGTGCTGCTGTCAATCACCGCGTGTGGATATTGTCATTCGGAATCACAGATTCTACTTTTTGGAAGTATGACCAACATAAGAATTTTCACCGGAAAATGTCGTCTGAACAAGTATCCACTTTTGTTCTGACCAACTAATGTTGAGGGAAAAAAAGCATTGCAGTAAATTGCGCTGATTAAATCTAACGCTCGCTTATCATATCATGTCACACCGTGCAAATTATACTTTGTTCCCAAATTGGTAATGTTAACAACATCAGCATTGCGTGACTACACTTAATGCCCTCCCGATATTTATCCTTGTTTTCACATGGGCCTGGTTGCAGTCTCTTTTTTTCTCTGAAGTCTTTCGTTTTTTACAACAGGTGAATCTCCAGTTGTCACTGGTGATTGTCGTTTGAACCTTTCTGGATCCGCCATCAAATTCACAAGTTTAATTATATGAAGTGCTGCGAGAAAAGGCTTTAAATCTCCACCCCCAACATCCTCACACACAACATAGCCTACTAGCCGAGACTCCTTCTTTATGTGTACAGATGTGATGTAATGACGCAAAGACATGCTCGAATTTCCCGCGGAAATCCACCAGTACCACTGGAATTAAATACATACAAGCTTATACCATTTTGAATCGAGCTGAGGCAAGCAGATAGTTTTGAACACTGGCTGGTTATGTACTTGCTCAAAAAAAAAAATTGGGATAATTTTTAACCCAAAAAATCTACGGACTGCAGCTTTAAATGGTTAATAATTAATAAATTAAAAGAAAAAAATATAAATAAATATAGGCCTATCAAATGTATGAAATATTGTATATGGTATATTTAAAGTAGCCTAATAAAACATTATAGTGGCTCATGTGTTTTACAATTTCTGAGAGAGAGATTTTTGTGAGACTGACCTCATCTCCACCACCTCCCCCCTTCTTCATCCCACCTCTAATTGCCCATTTCTCCACGCTCTCTGCCTCTCTCTCTCTCTCTCTCTCTCTCTCTCGCTCTCTCTCTCGCTCTCGCTCTCTCTCTCTCTCTCTCTCTCTCTCTCTCTCTCACACACACACACACACACACATAAACACACACACACGAACACCTGCGCAGAGCCGGTGAATCACGCCGACGCCGCTTCGCTCTCCAATCTCTCATCCATCCTGACAGTCAGATGGCCTCCATTTTAATCAAAAGACTCTTCGCAGTGGAAAGAGGATTCATTGCCATCATCTGCAGCACGAGATTGCGTTTCGATTAATATTTCACAAGTTCCTTCTCGCTCTGTGTGGATTGGCTGGCTCTCTTTTGTTTCCTGGAGGTGAAATGATGCTCGAGTGATGCTGCGTCTCTGTTCCCACCCGCTGTTGAACAACATCACCAACATCGTCATCACCATCGCCGGTATGAGTCTGATCGAGGAGCCCAACATCAGACATTAGGACTAACAAACCCGCAGATCTCAAGTATTTAAAACGCGTAAGTTGTGCTGGAGAAAGCCTCCGTGGCAGGTAGGGTTAGTTGTACGGTACTACGTATGTTGGTTAATGTTCGTTTGTTGATCAAGACATGCTATTAGTTCAACGCCAGTAAATGTGCATGCATTATATGGTTATTTTTCGTTTACGTGACTGCATGAATGCTTGTAAGTATATTGACTGGAAGCCAACAATTAAATGTACGCAACAAGAAAAACAATAAAAGCCACATAAAAAGAAAACATTTATTAAGTAATGAGTTTGAAAGGAATTTAAATGTTATAAATGCATCAATGAAATTGTTGTTGTTATAAAAAATAATTTAAATATAAGGAAATGCTATACGTGCTAAATTAAGAGCACGGGATTTAAAACGACTTACAATAAAAAACGTGTAATAATACCACATTTGTACTATACAAATGTGTAATAATAGTGATCTACAAGATTTAGAATATATATATATATTAAAAAAAAATTAATATACAGTCGGACTTATTGTTATGCACATAGGCTACACAAATAGCATTGTCTTGTGGTCTTTAAAATTCAGTTTCAAAAAGCTTTGTGTGTTTGCACTGATTTATATCCCAGTGATGCTGTAATAGTCATATAAACAGCAGGCTAGTGAGCCTGAGGTCTCCTAGACAAACATAGGCCACTGGTTGTGTGTGTGTTTTTTCGTGTGCATGTAATTGCAGCTTTGTGTCACATCAGACACTCTTTTCTCCCAAAAGACCAAAATTAGAAAACATGACAATCCCACTTACCATCAGGACTGTGAATAAACCACCCACACAAACAGACAGAAAAAGAGAGACAAACACAAATACACAGATATACCATTTTACTAACACATTTTTTGTTTAATTATACACTAAGGTCTAGCAAGGTATATATCTTACGATAAGTTACTATTTTGCTGTTGTGCACATATACACACACACAGCCAGTTTGTTCCCAATATGGTCATTTGTCATCTGTGCTACCTGCTCCATTCAGACTAATTCAAGTATTATTGATTTCTTTGTATGTGTGTGTGTGTGTGTGTGTGTGTGTGTGTGTGTGTGTGTGTGTGTGTGTGTGTGTGCCCTAGCTGATCCCTGCAAATCCTGAAATATGGCAGTCTAAGATATCCTCTTTTGACAATAATCCGTCTCTTTAACATTACTAGAGTTTTGTGTTTTGAACACATGAGCACATCTCAACGCAGATCCATCAATCCGTGAAAGATTCATGAGTCTAAATGTGGCCCAGACCAGAAAGGCAGATCATGATCCATCCTCGAGTAGGTGTGATTACTACTGCCAGACTATCAGAGCTAAATATAGCGCCTCGCTGGACTTCGCACCCTAACACCCTGTGTAAACACATCAAACAGGATCAGACTCAGTCAGACAGATGTTAGCGCTACTGTGGAGATGATGCAGCAGTGAAATATGTCATTGTAGATGAATCGATAGTGCAGGATGTTGAATATATGTGCAATGAAAGCAAAAAGGTGGTTTTCAGTGCAGGTCACGTCACTCTTAAATAGATTGCTGCAGAGATGACGTATTTTTGTAGGCGAAACACGGAAACAAGTTAGCATTTTAGCACTTCTGGTTCCGTCGTCCTGAACTCAGTATGTTTTTGAATGGGTTTTTGGTTAAATGCCTGAAATAAGGTTAACACAAGCTTAATATGCTTTTACGTTTTATTCCATGACATAAAATACATCAGTAATGGTACTAGGCTGTCAGGGATAGGCCTATGTCATCACACCGAACTGGTGAACTCATCTACTCACTAATCCACTTTTACACCTTTTTTGTGTTTATAATCATGCACTTGCAAACTATTCTAACTCAAAATTTCAGGGATTTATTTAATTTTTTTTTAAATTAAAGGTAGAAGGAGTTGTTGGAAGCTTAAAGGTAGGGTAGGGTATTTTCGGAAAGGCTAGCAATAGCGAGCTAGCTTTAAAGATCCCGCCCTCCTTTCAAAACACATGAACGCGTACAGCAGGGAGCAAACTAAAGCGTCACGAGAGACAGCGCTAAACTACCTCATGTCTTAAAGCACATTACATTACAATAATAATGAACATTAACAACTTAAAGAGCTCTGACCTGTACCACCTGACTGCTGCAGATTCATTTCGGCGTTGATAGTGTTGCCATTGAAACATAAATTCGAGTCACGAACCGCTCCGAGTATAACGTCACTGGTTTCCATCTCTTCCAAAATACAGTATTTATGGCGTGAACGGAGCATAAGCTGGTTGCTTTGGTCCAGGAGGAACTGTTAAAGGTGCTGCTTTTTCTGTTGTGGTGCTCAGTGACTGACGTCTGTCTAACTCTGCAGAGCATGAAACACTGATGACGTGTGATGTCTGCTTGAGCAGGTGCGTGGAGATATAGAATACATATATTGACAGGCAGGTAGCATCGTACCATTGCTTTCGGACCGACTTCAATGATTGGACAAACATTTTACGCTCCTACTCCTTCAACAGACGATATATATATATATATACATATAAATAAATTTAGACCACTTAAATTAGTGATTGCTATCAGGATGTGAAGAGACTTTCAAATGAACAAAACATTTGAAGATGAACAACATTGTTAAGAATCTTCTGCTATAATCCAAACGCCAATGGAAAAATCCTATTTGGTTTTTAGGAGTGAACCAGGGTGATGCTAACTTCCTATTTGTAGCACTCTATAAGTTAAGACTGATTGTGTGATTTCTGAGCCAGTAGCTTTGCAAAAATAATAACTGTTTTCAAACAGGTTTCCTGAACACTCGCCCCATCTACCATGGGACAAGCAGACATAGGTTGAGACTGTTAAGATGGTCAGGGTTTTCTAAAACAGAGTTACTAATGCTTTGATAGCGACCACAAAAACAAAAGCAAAAATCTTTGTTTAAGGTAATGCTACTATAATGGAAATCTATGGGACAGTACATCAGGAAAAATGTTAAAATGCACAGTTTTGAACTTATTCAAAATGTTAACAAGATTAGTATGATAAAATCACTTTCTAGCATTGTCTTTTCAATGTAACATCTCTTTTTCTCCTGTCTTGACCATTTCAAGGCAGTGAATTCTTCATTATACGCACAAAAATACTAGAAGTGGACTGTTACCTACCAGAATCCGCCTCGATTAGTAATCCCACTGCTAAAAGGACAATTTAGACAGCTTTATAGATCGTACAGCACACATTTTTATGGAAAAAAAATTATATTTATTTTCACACAAAAATCACAGACTGAAAATTTATCGACTATCTTGCCCCATAGAATTACATTGTAAATGCATTACTGTAAACAAATCAAATTGTTTGGTGTGGTAATGAACAGCATCTTTGGCAAAGATAGATCTAAGTTTGGCAAAGATAAGCCTAAGTAGACCATAGAGACAATGCGGGAAAAGCAGACCTGTATGTTTAGATTTACATGGACAGTCGCCCATTTCTGGGTGGATTTGTATTTGTGTGGGCATTAGAGCTTATGTTTTATTGTGGATTAAATGCAACACAAAGCTAGCCTAAATCTTCTTGCTTTCTTTATGATCACTTGCTTGTAAAAAAAATTGCTTAGCTGTTTTATAGCTGTTGAATTTGGAGGTTAATTTAAGTCAAGTTAGATTCATATTTAAGTCTGCTTCTTGGGTTTGTGTGTTTTGGTAGAGCCCTTCTGATAACAGATCAGATGTTTGCCTGTGCATTAAAATGGCCTCCAACAGCATGTTTGATGTGGAAAATGTTTTTTAAAAGGTTGAATTGCATGAAGTCATCAATGTAATCTACTTAAGTTAATTTCAGCCAGTTAATTGGATGCTTAATGCATAATGGGGGAAGTGAATGAAAGGCCTAGTTCAAATTAACGTTAAGCAATAATCAGCAGTATAATAAAGCTGTTATTCTCTTGGTGGGAGCAAATTACATCGAAATCTAGAGAATGTCTTGAGAGAATGTTATAAAACTTTCAGCCCATTGGTAAAAATTGTTAATTAGGTCTATTTTGGTTTTATCAGTGTCTGTCTCTCTGTCTTTTTTTGCAGAAATACGACAAAGGCACAAATGAAACTCTTCAACTGATTATAAGGTATTGAGGAACATTGTTACCACACACACACGCACACATTGACTTATTATTTAACACACGCACACACAATGGCTCTGGACAACACCGCCTTCTCCTCGTGCCCCGAATCCCTGTCCCTCCCAGTTCCAGAGAAAGGGGAGGAGCCTGTGGAGGAGGCCCCAAAGGATGCTCCGCCCACTGATGTACAGAACGCATCTGAGGAGCTGGGAAATGTGGTAACCACGGAGACGGCCCCTCCCACACAGCCATCATCCAATAACAAAATGACCTTTCAGGCCAAGATGGCTGCAAGGGAGGCGCAGGCCAATCAGCCGCAGAAGAAGGTTCAGGGGTCGGGGCAAGAGTGGAGCAAGTTTGGATGGGGTAAGACTCAATCATTAGATGCTGTAGGATTGCATTTGGTGGTTGTCAAAGATTTTGTTCTCCATACATGCATGATGAAACAGACAGAGCTACTCTAACACCTCTACAGGAACAGCATGTCAGTGTTCTTCCACTTGTTCATTTAGAAAACTTTTTTTTTTTTCCTTTTTGGATGTGTCACTCAATTTTACATTGGATCTATTTTTAAAAATGGATTGCGGTAAGCTGCTCAGTGACAGTGTTTGAGGTTTGCCTACTTTTTTGTGTCCTTTTTTCCTCACTGTCACTTGCTCTAATTTTGCTCTCTCCAGCACGCAACAAGCGTAAGAGGCAGCGCTATGTGGAGAAAAACGGCCGTTGTAATGTGCAGCACGGTAACATGCGCGAGACGTACCGTTACCTGACGGATATCTTCACCACCCTGGTGGATCTGAACTGGCGCTGCTCTCTGTTTGTCTTCGTCATGGCGTATGCAGTGACCTGGCTCTTCTTTGGAGCAATATGGTACCTCATCGCATACTGCAGGTATGAATAACACACACAAACACACATTTTTATACCTTTTAAACTTTTAAATCTTAAGGGGCCATTCACACAGAACGCGTTTTTTCCATTCCACTGCGCTTCTTTTCCATTGTTTTTCAATGTAAACACGTGCTAGACGGATGTCTTTAACCGTTGCGCTTGTGTCTTGCATCTCACAAATGACACGGCAGTCTAAAAACACGACGCTCAAGTTAAAAGTTCAACTTTTAAAAAACACATCTCTACCCTATAGTGAAAAATAAATATACCAAAATTTCTTTGAAATGCATTTTATTGTAGGTATACTAAAAATATGTTTACAAATTTATGTACTTAATCTAAATACCCTGCAATTGTACTTATTGTATACTAAATTGATATACTTAAAGTCAACAACTAATTTTGTCCACTTTAGTTATCCAGAAGTAGTGCTGAGGTTTAACTAAAGATATACTTATGTATCTTTATATATGTTTGATTGTGCTAATGTAGAACTATTATACTAGTATACTTTAGATACACTTTAAATATCTTGCATTTAAAGACTGATATTATACAGAGATCATACTATCCTTACTAATAGTGATTTTAAAACATATTTATGGCTTAATATTAAGAAATGTGCATTGTGCAATAAGGAAGTACTCCAATTAAAGTTTAATTATAATATTTATATCAGTAAGTCTCAAGCGATGTCAGTAAAAATGTTAATGGATTTGTAATGTATTTTAAATACATTTTGGTATGGATTTTTTTTCTCTAGGGTTCTTACCACTGACCTACGTCTCCCGTTTTTAACAGCAAAAACACGTTCTGTGTTAAACGGCCCTAAGACTCTTTTATTTTTGCAAAATATGAAGCATTTGTATTTAATATGAGATGCAGAAAATTTTGGTGACAATTAGTATTGGCCAATATTAGTGGTTTTAAAAGAAAAAATATTATCAGCATTTGAAATGGCCGATATTAATAATAATAGTAATAATAATAATAATAATAATAGTACTCATTCAGTATTGTCTTTTTCTTTACCAGTTTCAGAAAATAATAAATAGTAATGAAACTGTGTACATTATAATATATATATAACGTGTACATTATAAGGTTTTGAAGCATGTAAAATTATAGGTTGCAACTTGGTTTGAAAACAACAGACAGATTTATTATACTGACCATCATATCAGGTCAGCGTTGTTACCGTTAACTAAAAATAAAACTATTAAAAAACATTTCCATTAATTGAAAAAAAAAGCTGAAATAAAATTAAATATACAAAATAATAACAAAACCACATAACAAAATGACTAACACTAAAATTGAAATTAAACCCAAATAAATAAATAAAAACGCGAATTCAAAATATAAACAAATACTATAATAGTATATAAATAAAATAATCGTTTTTTGATATCGGCAAAAATAAACGAATTCTTCCCTTACAAATGCTTCTCAATCAAGTGTTTGTATATCAACATTCAATGTACTGCTCACAGATCCTGTGCATTTGTGTTGTCCACGCACTGTCACGTTCATCCACACTAGATATGAACACAAGTAATGTGTGTGGGTGGACACTTGAGAACAAGCGCTTCTCCTTGTGCTGTAAGATGCAAGAGCTAATTTACTAAAAGAGACTGTGTGATTTAAAAAAAAGCCAAGGACAAATTTTCATAAACAAAACATCTCCTTCGCTCGCACTCCCTTCCTCTTTCTTATGGCAGGGGTGATCTGGATCATTTGGAGGATGATGCATGGACTCCATGTGTCAACAATGTTAATGGATTCATCTCTGCGTTCCTTTTCTCCATTGAAACGGAGACGACCATTGGCTACGGATACCGTGTCATCACTGACCAGTGTCCAGTGGGCACCATGTTACTCCTGCTACAGGCCATCCTGGGATCTATGGTCAATGCATTCATGGTAAGAACACAAAACATGTTTTGTGAAATCAATATCTTGTACATTTTTATACAAATTGTAATGCTGATTCAGATTTTTATAAATACATATAAAGATTAGTGTTTTGTTCTTCCCTCATATTATAAAATATAAAATATTTTCCTCATATTTTGATGGTTTAATTGAACATTGAAAACAAATATATGCCTACAAATAAATATATATACTGTGAGTGTGTATATACTCTTTGTAGAAAGTGCAGCATGATTCCCATGCTTGATGTGGTTTGGGAAAGGAGTGTTTTCTCAGCGCACATGGCTTTCGTTTGTTGATCTGAGTTATATCATCCATAACCGAGAGCAAATGAGTCATGCGTTTTGGACGACAGATGTGTGTACCCTATCCCTCTGTTTCTGTGTATGTCTTTTCTCCTTTTCTAATTCTTTCTCCTTTTCCAATTTCAACCCCCTTCTCAACCTCTTTTCTGGCCTAATTTCATGTGTTTTTTTACGGTTGTGATGAGTTCATTTATATCTCTAATGTCCTGGTTTAAATGTTGCCCCCGGGGGCTGTTTCACACACACACTCACACATACACACACACCAGACTCTGTCTAAATTCCACGTCCTAGTATCTGCATTTCTGAACTCAGATTAAACCTTTGTTCTCATGTCTCACTTTCTTTTTAATTAGTGGGGTATTTTGCGAAGACTAGCGTTACTACAACGATTGCTCATATTTGGGATTAGAGATTTGTTCCTTAGCATTGAATTTAAGCATATAATTCATCCCCCTCCCTTATAGTGCTACAGATATAAATTATACCTCAAACTGTGAGTGACCAGGTTTTTACTTGTAGTTTACCTAGTAACCACCCACAACATCTTAGCTGTTTGATTTTTTGCATAATGAATATGAACATTATATAGTTAGTTATATATACTCACTTCATTATATTGTTAAAAAAAACATGTTCCTCTTAGCATTGTGGCTGGATTCTTTTGGACAGACTAAAACTAAAATTATAAAAAAATAAAAATAATGTAAATATAAATATTAGGTTAAAAACTTAAACTAAAAAACAACTTAAATGAAAATTAGAAACTTTGCCTTGGTAGTTAACTGAAATATTAAGTTGAATCTGAAGTAGAAAAAAATATAAGTTTTTAGAAAAAAAGCAAAAACTAACAAAAATACCAAAAGCACATAACAAAATCACTAAAACTTTAAAAAAAAGAAATTATAATGAAATTATAAAAATTAAAGCTCAATTGAAATATTAATAAATACTATAAGTAAGGGATAATCCACGGTTAGCTGTACATTTAACAATTTTGCACGACATCGATAAAAAAAAACGGCCGACGCGGCTCGGAGTCCATTCAAATGGTTTAATGCACAGCTAGCCGTGGATTAACCTTCTTATATCATGGTCTTTTGCCAGCATTGACAAGTTAAACTTGTTATTGATGTTTTCTGCACTTAATTTGATTGGAGGGGATAAAATGATGGTTATTTCATCAATTACAGCTCATTTGATCTAGCATTCTGTCTGCTTTAAATCAGACACAGAGATAAAGTAGTGCAGCAAGGTTACATGATTGAAGTATAACATTTATTTGAATAAATTAGCCTATTAAGAGAGAGATGTGTGTGTGTGTGTGTATTACCTGCATCTGTGCAGCGTCTCTCTATTTGCAATTAAGCTGTGAGTTTAACTACTTCAAAAACAGCTACGTTACAACCTCCTTGCTGAATAATATAATGTAGCAATTCAGTATCAAAGTTAATTTAATAATAAAAGTGGTGGGGCAGTGTTGACAACAAGTTTTTGTGCTCCTGTTTCTGTGTGTCTGCGCGATCTCCGATCTCTGTGTGCTAGTGACACAGGGTGCGTCTCAATCAGCTCCCTAGTTCAGTAGTCAGGACACTGATCAGGGAATCGGGCATTTTAAGGGCTGTCTCAATCGCAAAACTCCCACAACGCTCCCTAAAAACTCCCACAAAGCACCTTAAAAAACCAGGGAGCATCGATGCTCACTATGTTCCCTAAATGGAAGTTCTTAAACGAAGTATGTATCATAATGTAGCCTACTTTAAATAACATTAAAACATAATGTCAGCTCTGCTGTTGTTCATAAATACCAGTAGTGATGTTGTACACTGAGGACGTTGTCATGTCACCGGAAATAATGTCATCAGTGTCCCAATGTTTAGTGAGCCGGTGCCCTGTCACTGTACTGTCCTTACCAGTGCCCGAATTCGTGAACACGATGTACTGATTCACCACACATAATGTGTGTGTGCTTCAATGAAAGCAGCACATTAATATAGAACGCACACCTTCCAGCCAATTAGAATAGAGTATTATTCAGACAGACCATGGTATAATAGTATATTACTCTGAGAATAACACTGAGCACCGTTTACATTTTCTAAAATATAAAAACCACATTGTTTTCTTCCTTTTTCTCGCTCTCTCTCTAGGTTGGTTGTATGTTTGTGAAGATCTCCCAGCCGAATAAGCGTGCCGAGACATTGGTGTTCTCTCGTAATGCTGTCATCTCACTGCGGGATGACAAGCTCTGTTTGATGTTCCGCGTCGGGGACTTGAGATCCTCCCACATTGTGGGCGCTAACATGAGAGCTAAACTTATCAAATCCAAACAGACACAAGAGGGTAAGACAGCATTCAACACCCTCATCTGCGCCCTCACATAGACCTAGTTAGTGATGAAGTGGCGCCACCTGGTGGTGATATTGTACAATGAGTGTATTATAATTTTAACTGGTTACTTCTCTTTCTCTTTAGGTGAGTTCATTCCACTGGATCAGACGGATATCAGTGTGGGTTTTGAGACGGGAGACGATCGTCTCTTCCTGGTGTCTCCACTGGTGATCTCTCACGAGATCGATGTTCGCTCTCCTTTCTGGGACATGTCACATGCTCAGCTGGAGAAAGAGGACTTTGAGGTTGTTGTCATCTTGGAGGGGATGGTGGAAGCTACAGGTGCATACACACTAAATATATCATGTAAAATGAGTTGTGTTGATTTGTGTTTAGTAATCGATGGATACATTCTGATCTACAGGTATGACCTGTCAGGCACGGAGCTCCTACTTGGCTGAAGAGCTCTTATGGGGTCACAGGTTTAGTCCCATGATGACGCTAGCTGAGGGATTCTTCGATGTGGATTATGGGGCCTTTCACCACACGTTTGAGGTATGTGGTGTACAATGGGAATTTCTGATTGGTTAATTGCAGTTCTGTGGTCAAATATTTGTATATACTCTTTTAAAAATAAAGCTTCATTATTGGCATCTATCTATGGTTCCACGAAGAACCTTTCTGATTCACAAAAGGGTCTTTATAGTGGAAAAAGGTTCAGACTACGTTGAACTAAGTTGCTACTTACAGACTGCAGGCAAAAGTTGCCCAAACCGGATTTTTTTTCTTTTTTCTCATGCTACTCAGATCTGCTTTTTTCATAACATTGTGAACAGCACAAACCACATGGAATCTGATCTTTGCAATTCTGACTGTCCTAAATTAGATACAGGGTGTTTTGCAATGCGACCTCTGTATGAACAGTAATATCACAATTCATGGCATGCGACTTTTACATCACTTTAGTCTAGATCAACGTTCGTCACAGTTATGCACTGATGGGAGTCACTCCGAAGATTTTAAATACCGGCTTTGGTCACTCTGTGAATATGAAAGGACAGCGTTGAAGCTAGTCAGTGAGGCATAATGAGCTGTTATACTCAAGTATTACAGTGACAGTTCTGTACAAGCAAATCTTGAGGAAAAACTGTACGAGAAAAACTTTGTTCTCTCTCTCCTCAAGATGTTTTTTGCAGTGATTTGCTTCATTCTTAGGCTAACTCAAATCAATATTTCATTTGCATTAATTTATTCAATTATATGTATTCATAAAAAGACAATCACCATATGTAAGTCTCATTTTGCATAATCTCTTATAGTTTTCTCTATCTCTTCAATCTCTCATACCTAAATCCCTTACAAAGTTTCCAACTTAATGTTATGTCAATGGGCTCATAGTAATAATAATCATCTTTCTGTGCGAGGCTGACCTGCACTTTATTATAGAGCAGAATCAGAGATTTCTAAATACAATTCGGATTGAAAATTGATTTAGGTGTTGCTGTAGTTCTGGATGAGTCATGAATGTACATCACTGGGTAAAAAATCGAACTACTTATGCAATCACATTCTTATTTTCTGTCCTTCAGCCAAACAGCACTTTTGTATAAATGCTATAAAAAGTTTAAAAATAATAATAATAATAATATTCTGATAATTAATTGATATTTATATTTTGAAATGTTTTTAGATATTTAGTTAATATTTAATTGTATTTAATTAATATTTAGATTTAGATCATTTATGTGGAATAAAATGTGTTTGTGTAAAATACAAAATACTTAAAATTAGGGCTGCACAATATATCGAAATTATCGAAATATCGCAAATGTATATTTCGCATATCGCAACGGCTTGCAAAATACAAAGAGAAAATCACTCACTGCTCTTGGCTGAATAACTTTTGTAGCTTTAATAAGAATCAGTATAAATATTTCATTCATACAGTGAAAACTAAGCAGTGTTTTATTTTTACATTTGATTATTCAGTTTCTGTTGTTAAATAATCCTAATGTAGGATAACCTGAAACCCTAAACCCTGTGGTTTACACTGATGTTAAAACAACACTTCTTATGCTACAGTAAAACACTGCTCTTCACTTTCAGAATTTGTAGGGATGTTTTCTTGTCACAAAAAGAATGTGAAACACGTATGTAGGTTATATAATTTTAAATATATTTTAAAGATAATTTAAGTTTATTTAACACACTTTAAGCATTATCGTATCGCATATCGAATATCGTTAATTTAATTTATTTAATATCATTATTTAATGAGTTATCGCATATCGCATTTTTCTTCAATATCGTGCAGCCCTAATTAAAATGTAAAATGTATGCAAACAGAGAGATGCAATCAAATTTAGCAGGATTTATCTGTTTTAGCTGTCGTTCACAGGATGAGGATCTTGATAAATGAACGTGTACCTCTAGTATAAATGGTGCTCTAAGCGATGTCACGCGTTTTTTAGGCCAAAACATTTTTTGTCACATACAGCAAACATCTCCTCACTATCCGCTAGCTGCTTGTCCCCTGAACACACTGTAAAAAAACACCCCAGGCTCCACAAATGGCAAGAAAAACAAACTGGGCTCACCCGCACCACGAAACACAACAAACTGTTCCAGCCAATAACCAACAAGAAGGATTTGGGGGTGGGGTTTGGGGAGTTAGTGCGCGGATGAGGAGGAGGGAGGGTCTAGCTAGCCTCCGTTTTGGTTGACAATACTTTAGACGTCAACAAGAAGTGACGTCACCCAACATCACTTAGAGCACCTTTAAGTATACCAAAGCCGGGTGTACACTGTACGATTTATAATAGTCCTTTATGATTGTTGCTTGTCAGACTGTACGAACATGATCATCACTGTAAGCCGTGTCACACTGTAGGATCTCAGTTGACATTGATGTCAGACTGTACGACAGTCAAGACACGTTAAAAACAGAGACTCGTCCAGAGTTTCACATTATCAATCCGTGACAAGTTCAGTGATGTGAGCTGCATTTACATGCGGGATAGAAATATTGGCTATCAAACATAAACAATCTCTAGCATTACTTTTGATCTTGGCTTCTCTTGAAAAGAAAACTGGAAAAAAACGAAGACGGTGTGTGTGGAGCAAGTGGTGGTTTGTTGTTGCCTCACTAATTGCGTCATCAGGTTCTGCGCTCCTATTGGTTTTTGATTTGACTGTTGTCATAGGCGAAGCCACACTACAGGACTGTGCCTCAAATCTTCTCACACTGCCAGAATTTCGTCAGAGGTAAAATTTGATAGCAACGGTCATTAATCGGCTGTCGGCGAACATGTCAAGCTAACAAACAAAGACTTCAGATTTTGGCCTTGGATCCGAGAAATCTTTTAGGATTCACAAAATTTGGCCAAAATCGCACAGTGTGAACCCGGCTTCACTAAAGTTGTTCGTATTCATTGTCTTTCAAAGGTGGACACGCCCTCCTGTTCGGCGAGAGAGCTGGCATTGGCTGCCGCCCGTT
Source organism: Squalius cephalus (assembly GCF_949319135.1). Lineage (NCBI taxonomy): Eukaryota > Metazoa > Chordata > Actinopteri > Cypriniformes > Leuciscidae > Squalius > Squalius cephalus. The sequence continues at coordinate 41,810,095 of NC_137128.1, read as the reverse complement.
TGGATGCTCATCTCTATTGGTCGATCTCCAGTCGGCTTGATGAAGAGAAATGGGAGGATCCTAATGTGACTGAACCGACGGGGAAGTCCACGGATTCAGAATCTATCAGGGAGGGAGACAGGCCAACATTTACTGTTGGCGGAGTTACACACACCCAGGACCAATCCGTTGTAGGGGAGCAGAACGGCAGTGTCGCCACTGACCAATCAGAGTCTGAGGCTTAAAAGGATGCAAGAATGTGAAAGGTACGGAAAATGTTTCGAAGAAGTCCACAGTTTGTGTAAATTTAACTTTAGACTGGATTGTTCGGCGATCCAAGCCTTCTACTTCGAGTTAAATTTTGAAATGTATAGTCGCTAATGCCTAGCATAGAATACTTTCCCCAAGGGGGAAATCCTAGCATCTCCTTGCTGTGTTTGCAGTCAGATTTAATCTTACCTTCTGATGTTTTACGACAACACTGCCTTTGAATTCACACCGTAGCTCTGTTTCCAACTCTAGTGAGCTGCCTCGCTGTCTCCTATCTATATAGGCAGCTAACGTTACTTTCTAAGGCATCATCCAAACTGAAGCATGCAGTGTTGTCATAAAATGTGGCCAAAACAAGGCATCCTTATTGATGTCTTGGTAGGCAACTCACTAGGTTTTGGAACTGGGCTAACATGTCTGATTTGTATTAGTATCAATCATTTAACGGTCTTAAACATTTCCACTGCTTTTCTTTCATAAATGTTCAGGCAGTGTGGTTCTGAGGTACGAACCGCTACTATTTTTAAAACCATAATTTAGAGCAAGTCTGTGCAAGTTGTTTACAGTCACGTTGGTTAGATTCACATGTACCTGAAAAAGAAGTGAACATGTTACTATGGAGACAAAAGTCTGCATTCCAATTTGCAACATCACAGCAGAGTTTAGCATTAGCTTTTTTAAGAGTCAGCCGGTGGTAAATTTAGCACACTCTCACGACTGCCAACCAGAGTTTAGCCATTCGGTTTTTACCCATGTTTCATGCGAGTGGATCTAGACGGATCTAGGATCATTTAATCTAGATAAATAGATTAAATGGAGATATCGGATGCTATTAGGCCACTGCATCATTTCAACATCCTAATTAAATCGATGTAGAAATTAGCATCATCCTGTGATTGATCAGCTGTTGCCACCAAATGTGACTGAATACAAATGCATTGCTGTTCTTTGTATTTGTTATTTATTTTATTCAAACGTGTCCATAGCAACAAATAACTCTTTGCTCAGTTACTGCAGCAGTTGAGATGAGTGAGAGAAAGTGAGAATTTTTAAAGTGGGCATTAAATGGAAGAAATTAGTTAGTGAATATTTCACACATAAACAGGCCATTTTAACATATTAACTATATTAGATATAATGCAATGAGGGACGTCTTCAATCAGCTGGTTCAAATGTCTTCTCATGCTGGTTTAGACTGGTTTATAGGTGGTCTTTTTTGGTGAAGCTGGTTGACCAAGGAAGTCTTGCTGGTTAAGTTAGTCAAAAGTTAAGCTATTTGAATTAGTAATTCTCCACATTTTCCATATGTATATGAAGAGTTAGTTCACTCTAAAATGAAGTCATAATTTACACACCCTGGAGTTGTTCTAATGCTGTATGTATCTTTATTTTATGGACCACAAAAAAATTCCTGCTCGTGTTCATCCATATAATGGCAGACCAGCATCAAGCTTTTTAAAAAAGTATCACAGAATGATCCAAGTGTCCTGGGGGTATACAATAGGGTTTGGTGACCAAAATTTATTTTCTCACATTTTGATTAAAAAAAAATTATTAGTGCCGCAGTTCACTCCGTCTCGCCCAGAAAAAGCACATAAGTTGTAAGAAATTAAGATAATAAAAAAAAAACGGCACTTGTCACATGGGATCATTCTGTGATACTTTTGAGTCTTTGTTAAAAAAAAGCTTGATGCTATTAATTGGTATTATATGAACAAACTGAATTCTCCTTTTGTGGTCCATAAAATAAAGAAGGGCATACAGCATTAGAACAACACCAGGGTGAGTAAATCATGACTTGATTTTCATTTTAGAATGAACTATCCCTTTAAAAATAAAGGTTCCAAAAAGTTTTTTTTTTCTTTGCAGAGATGCCATAGAAGAACCATCTTTGGTTACCCAAAAATTGATCAGTTGACATAAATAAGGAAACCCGTTAAATAAACTTAATGTGTAATTGAAAAAAATAGGTTATGTGGAATTGTCAAGTTAACTTAATTTTTTCAAGTACGCAAGTTTATTTATTTCATAATTTTAAAGCAATGGGTCTCCTCACTTTTCTTAAAGGTATAGTGGAGGATTTTCCCGAATTTTAGAAAAGAACCGCCCTCTCCACTTTTTGAAAAAATGCACATGCGCAACACTCTACCTGCTAACGCCTATTAAACGTGTGCATGAGAGAGCATGCACAAGCCTAGTTCTCCTCGTGCACGCTCTGTTTACAAGTTGCAAGATCGCTAATCATAGCTTACATTAACTTTTACTAGCAGTGATTTTAAATGGATTTTTCCAAATAGCATGCCAAACTTTACCTGTCGAGTAGAAACTTCGCGACTGAGGCATCAGTGGGAAGCCACTGTGCTTTTAGCGCACGCCAGCGTGTGAAATATTCTCCCAAAAACACTCTGGTCTTGTTTCTTTCTTCAGAGGCCTTTCTCTTCTTGTCATACAATTTGTAGACACTTTTTCTCTTGCGACCCTCAGACATTTTGAAAAAACCCAGTGAGAACGGCGAGCTTCTATGAATGGCTGAAACCTTAGCTCACCACACATATACACCTGAAAGTGCGCATGCGCAGAAAGGACGAGCACATACGACGGCCTTACATAAACATATCACCAGAATGATTGACAACTAGGAGGACCAATAGTCTTGATGATCCACCCGGAAAAAGAAAATCCTCCACTGTACCTTTAAGTTAAGTCAAATAATCACTACCTTTCAGTGAACACTTATTAAAAGAACCATTTTTTTCTTAATGTGAAGAACATTTTATAATCTAAAGAACCATTTTCCAGTATAAAGAACCTTTTGTGCTAAAGGTTCCATGGATGTTAAAGGTTCTTTGTGAGACCATTGACACAAATAAAGAACCTTTGTTTTTACGAGTATACAACAAATCAGTACAATCAAAATTTACATAACAAAGAAAAGAAAAAAAAGAAAGAGTACCTCTTTCTGTTATCCTTAAGGAATAGAATAGAAATGAATAGAAATAATTATAATAATATAGGTTTTATTTACCTATATCAGGTTTTTTTTACATTCACAGAAACTTTTATCTCAGTAGTTGTATTGGCCATTTTTAAAAGTTTTAACAAGAAATAGATTTTAAAATATAGTTCTAAAAATGAGTTTTACGTCACAGGCTGCTGTTTAATTTTTTTCCTGATGGTCTCTTTAATACCAAAAGAGTTTAACACAAAAGTGATTTAATTCATAAAAATGATGACATGTTTTCATTTAGACTCTATGATTAAGTATTTCTAGTTCTCTTAGTTTCCTCTGGGACAATCGTGTTTAATGCTTTGGGTTTGGAACTTATCCCCAAACCGACTTTAATATTAATCATCATATGTTGAAGAAATCATGTTTCATGTTCTATTTACATACACAGACACTAATTATGCCCCCCCCCCCCCCCCCCCCCAAATTGGCATGTGATGTAGAGCGCACTGTCATGAGCAATGCACTGATGTGTGTTTATGTAGCGTAATGTGTGTGTGGTGTATGTTGACATAGAACAGTCAGGCTGGACCTTTATATGACATACTGTATTATTAATGAAAGCTTTCAATGCATCATTATAAAGACTTCCATTTTAATATACTCTATTCAGAATGTAAAATGTTCAGAAGTATTTGAATGAATTGAAGGTTGACTCAGTAATATTTTTGTCCTGGTTCTGTTTTTGTTGCAACTCATGTAGATACAGAAGTTCTCAGTTCTCAGTGCCAGCGTAGAAACGTTTGCCATCATCTATGACTAAATTATTCTGACGTTTGTTCAAACGTTTGGGGATCTTTTCATGTTTGTGAAAAAAAGTCTCTTCTGCTCACCATTTATTTGGTCAAAAATACAGTAAAAACAGTAATGTTGTGAAATATTTTTACAGTTTAAAATAGCTGTTTTCTAATTGAATATAGTTTAAAATGTAATTTATTCTTGTGATTCAAAGCTGAATTTTCAGCATCATTACTCCAGTCACATGATCCTTCAGAAATCATTCTAATATGCTGATTTGCTGCTCAAGAAACATTTCTGATTATTATCAATGTTGAAAACAGTGCTGCTTAATATTTTTGTGTAAATCGTGATTCATTTTTTGATAAATAGAAAGTTCAAAAGTACATCATTTATTTGAAAGATTTTTTTTGTAACAATGTAAAAGTCTTTACTGTAGTTTTTGGTCAATTAATGTGTGATTGGTGAATAAAAGTATAATAATTTCTTTAAAAAAAAATCTTACTGACCTCAAACGTATCTCAAAACAGAGATAAAGTGAGTAGCATTCAGCTGTTATCATTGTTTTACAGTTTACATTTTTTTTAGTGAGGGAAAATTACTGAGTGCACCTTTAAATTTGAGTTCGAAACATTGAGATCATGAATATTAAAGAGATAGTTCACCTAAAAGTAGATATTTTCGAAGAATGTCAGCCAGTTGACGGTAGCCATTGACTTCCATAATATGTTTTGTTTTTTTCATACTATGGAAGTCAATGGGGTCCAGCAACTGTTTGATTACCCATTTTCTTCAAAACATCTTCTTTTGTGTTCTGCAGAAGACAACTTGAGGGTGAATAAATGATGACAGAAAAGGGTGAACTATCCCTTTAAGTCACTGAGAGAAACTGTTTTTCCCTGAGGTGTTCTAGTAGCCTATGTGCTTTCCTGTATGTGATTTGTAGCTCACTTGAATGTCTTTAGCACATACGATAAGCACAGACACTGCTCTCATGCAGGTTTTCTCCTCTTGCTTTTCTGCTGTTTTTTTTAAATGTATGTTTTTAAGCTTTACTATGCGGCATAATAAAACTATATTCAACCTAATGTCTGGTGATTCTGGACATGATTGTGTACAGTTTTGTTTCTTTTTTGAAGACTAAGGTGAAGTGTGTAATTTTGGCGCCACTAGTGGCACCAAACGGAATTGCGAGACAGAATTGCTGATTGTCCCACCCCAAACTCACTTATACTGACACTATTCTATATAAACTGTTGAGCCAATGAGATAGATTACTGCATGTTTTGGTATTGTAAAAGTGATTAATTAATAATAATCAAACTGTTCAGTTCTAATTGTGGATAATTGAATTTAAATATTCACCATCACTTCCTGTGTGGGAATCATGGGTAGCTACTTCACATGCACCAATGTGTCCACTTCACAACCCAGTGGGATTATGGGTAAATGTTAAGGTATTGACTGTTCTCTAACCTTCTGACTCTTTCGTCCTCTGCCATCTCCCTTTGTGTTTTGCTGATTTTCTCAGTGTTTCACCATATCCGTTTCCTTTCCCTGTATTTATATCGCATTGATCGTTTAAAAATAGAAGTTTGCACTGTTCCTTTAAGATGCAAGGTTATTGAACGAAGTCTCCATGAGCACGTGTGTGTATGCTATATGACCAGCTCTGCAGTTTAGTTGCCTTGCATGGCCTGGAAGTGCCACTAGAGGGCAGTGATTCGAGTGAGGCTGAGTGCACAGATTCATCATTTCACTATTCTACATAGTAACAGACCTACAGATCTGTATTAAGCCCCAAAGCTCAGTAGGGTTGTCTTTGAAAGGCTTATAACCAGGCCCACACAGAATCTGCACCCGCAGCACTCCGCAGAAAGCTCAGCACAACCCAAACACCCATCGTTTACAAAGTTATACTCAATCCTTGACCCTTGCATGCTCGTTTATGAAATATTTTGGGTGATTTTATTGTGCTTTCTGCTATCAGTAAGAAAGTATGTATCATTGTAAAATGTTTAAATGACAGATTTACTTCCAAAACCAGCATAGATCATTTATACAAGATACAACAGCTAGTGCTTTATTTTTCCATTACATTCCCCTTGCTCTCTTTCTTTTCCGTCTAATACGCCCCTCCTTGCCTTTCCTCTTCATTATAATACTGACATAGTTTTTCATACATGAGCCTTTCAGAGGCCTCGTGCAACACACTCTTGTTGTCTATTTATATTGTTTGTGTAAACTGAGTTCATTCTGACAACAAACTACAGTCATGTATAAAAAAAATGAATTGCATAATGCAAATTATGGTAGCAATTTATTTTACAGTCCTGTTCCCCATGTACATACTACTTATTATAATAACTGGGTAATGAACCTTGCCCTTAACCTATGTAGTTATACCTTATATTGCCCAGTAGCCTACTTTCTTAGGTAAGTGCACTGTAAGTGCACGTACTGTAAAATAAAGTGCAACCTAAATTATTATTGTATAACTTTTTAAAGTACACTTTCAGTATGCACAATATTTGATTAAGTTGATTTGCTGTTTTCATGACACCACCTCTCATATAGGGCATGCTGGGAGGTTTGCATGTGAACAACATCCAGGCTCTCTCTCTCTCCCTTCACCTCTAGCATCTCTACGGCGTGTCATTGTGGATCGCGCTCACACCGTGCTGATCTGATCAAGAGCACCGGGAATTCTGGGTCAGTGTTCCATGGTGATGAGGTGTGTGTATGTGTGTGTGTTTGTGAGGGTGGGCTGGTCCCTGAGAGAATGTGCACGGTGTAAAATGCACGAGAGAGACGAAGCTCAGATGGGCAGTTTCAAAAAGCACAGAACTTTGGACCTTTTTCTCTGTCCGTCCATGTGGAATATTATATAATCTCGTCTGCTTTCTGTGAGCAAGTCATTTACATGCATGCAAAGATGGTCATTTAGACCTAATGCACAATTTTGTCTTTCTTGAATGCGCTTTAAGTTGTTTTCGACAATAGCATCTGCCAAATGCATAAATGTGGATAAATGTAAATAAAGAAATATTTCCTGTCTTCAGTTTGATGATTTACTTCTTTGGAGCTAATTAAAGTTCTTGGCAATACATTACAGCTTCTTCAGATCTGTGTATTAGCGTTCTTTAGAGCATCAGTACACAGAGGTTCTTAATTTGCACAAGAACACACACACCACAAACTTGTTTTTATATCTTTACATAGACTTTCTTGATGTAATCATTTTTATATTGCACAAACTGTATATTCTATCTCCCTACACTAAAAATACCCATGAAAGAAAACTTTCTGCATTTTTACATTGCCAAAAAACATCACTTAGAATGATTTATAAGCTGTTTTCATGGGGACCAAAAATGTCCCCACAAGGATTTCGGATATTGCCATCTTTGTGGGGACATTTTGTCCCTATAATGTAGGGTTTACCAGGCCACACAAACACACATTATTTTCTTACCAATATCCATGTTTCACTCTTGTGTAGGACAAAATTTTGCTTATATAAATATATAATACAAATATAATGAAAAATAAAATATTTGTATAAAAATGTCTCTGTTCTCATCAAAATCTTTTTTATAGGCTAAAAGTTCTTGATGTTACATTACAGGTTCTTCATTCGATGCATTGTTTCTTTTTCATTGGTTTTCTAACTCTCTCAAGTTTTTTTTTTTTTTCTTTCTTATAGGTTCAGTAAATATCTTTTTTTTTTTAAATTAAGAACCATATTTGGCTGTGTAGGGTTCTTTGAAGATAAGTTCTTGATGTAATATTACACGTTTTTTAGATCCTCATATTGGGTTTAGATGTTTTTCCAACGAGCTAGAGGATAAAAAAAGTTCTCAGTGGAACTTAAAGGCTCTCCTTAAAAGCTGGAACCTTTATTTCTGAGAGTGTGTGCACACCTAGCATGAACTGAACCCTGCTCACATCAGAACACACTCGCCACCAGCATGGAAGGCTCCGCATTAGTGCTGGCGCACCGAGCTCCACTAAATGTCAAATCAAGCAGCAATTTCACGCACGTCTGACGTCAACAAGGGCGAAGGAAGGAAAATAAACTTCGCGCACACTTCGGGAGAAACCATTGTCGCCAACGCCGTTTTTTTCCTCCTTCCGCGTAGAGAGGAGGAGAGCCCGCTGATATAGACATGCTCAGCTGAAGCGTCCTGCAGCCTCTGACGCTGGGCGCAGGCGAACTGCGACGGCCGCGCAAACGAGCACCAGGTAAGACATATACATTTGAAATGACATCCGAGCGCGTCGCGCCTTTTAACGACCAAATACATACATCTGCAGCCGGCGCGTGCATGCATGTATTTTTTTCCATTAAGGAGCAGTATAACGCGAGCGCGCGCGTGCCTGTGTATTTTCCACCTAATGCAAAAGATAAACACACACTCAAGCAAAAGACGCATCTGCAAATGGTGCGGAGAGCCGAAAAACGCATCCAACACCTTGCGTTTGCGTTTACCGGTGCGAGTCTAGGCCATTTATGTGTTTATGTTGATATGGGAGGATATGTAAAATTTGAAATGGGATTATGACAGCGTATTTTCCCCACTCAGTCTGTGCAATGTGTTTTCTGTACCTGCGGCGCTGCGCTGCGCTACGTATGCGTGCGTGTTTTTTTTTTTTTTTTTTCGGGGCGTTTTGACTTTTAAAAGCATTCTTGAGCGGCCTGTTTGATGTATACCGTGGCACACACTGCAGTATGGCTTTGCCAGCATAGCACGTTTGCGCTGCTGATGCTGCTGGTGCTGATGCTGTAGGTCATATTACGCGCTTGTGCGCCGCGTTGATGCTCATCAGGAGCTGCGTGTGTTTGTGGCGCAGTGGAGATGTTCAGCGAAATGAAATAAGTGAGAGGTGGAAATTGCATTAGAGTTCGGCTTCTTGCTCTAATATTAACATCCCCTCTCATAGGGTAGGGAATGGCTGGTGCGTTTGGGTGTTGCTCTGCTTTGCCCATTCTACCCCACCTCTCTCCCTCTGTGCTAAGTTCTTAATTAATTATGGCACGCTTAACTTAATAACTCAATCTCTGTTCGCCCCTTATTAAAAAGTGTATTCTGTAAAAAGTGATGGAGGGGTGATTTTATCACCTGCTCATGTGCTGACGGAAGCTACCTGTGTGCCCGACACTAGAGCATCGAGCGGGGCCTGCTCCTTAGAGACAGTACATTCGACCAATGCGTGTGTGTGAGTGTGTGTGCCCACAGGGAGATTGTGTTGCTTAGACGTTGCTCATTTACAGCTTTGATATCTTCACATGTTCAGGTGTTTATGTAATCCTTTCACTGAGATAAAGGTAAACATATTAGGCTTGTTGTCCATGGTGAAGTGCTCAGGCTCTAAATAGACCCGCTGGACTTCTTAATTAATGAACGCTATGATAGAAGTGAGCAGAAATAGAAGTGGAGGTGATGTGATGTTGGAAGAATTGTCACAGCATGCAGTGAGGAGACAAGTTGTTTGTTTGACATGATTAAATTAACTTTCATTTAAAAGTCCATTATGGTTTATGTTTCAACTTTGCTGCAGATGTTTTTTTTTTTTTCCTGAAAGTAGTTGGTTGAAATATAAATGAGAGGATTGTTGGGTATGTGAGTATAGAATTAGAAATGAACGTAAATGACATGGTTCAAATAATTTGGAAATATTAAAAGATATTAAAATAAGTTCATATACGAGGCGTTTCATTGGTGGTGAATCTGAGCACAGTTTGTGAGACTGTTGAGAAACTACATGTGAGATAACATGCATCTTTTTCATCAAATCCTGTTTTGAATATTCTGTCATCATTTACTCGCTTTCTTCCGTGGAGCAAGACAGCCTCAGACACCATTCACTTTCATTGCATCGTTTCGCCATATAATGAAAGCGAATGGTGACTGAGGTTGTCATTCTGCCCAACTTCTCCCTCTGCGTTTAATGTAAGAAAGAAAGTCATACAGGATAGACACAGCATCAGGATGAATAAATTGTGACATCATTCAATTTTTTTGACGTGAACTGTCTGTCTGAGTGACTTAATTTGCTCCCCATCTAATTGCTGACAAAGAGAAACACTTGAAATATTAAAAACATTTCTTTGTGATTTGTCTTTCCTGTAGGTGTGTGTTTATGAAGTTTGTGTTTGTTATCTTACACGTCTAAGCTTCCGTTGTCATGATGATAGGCATGTAAAATACAGCCCATCTTTATGTCTTAGCATTTATGTAATGAAGATCTGCAGAAAAAAATACATAAAATCATTAAAAAAACAATTGTAGTGATTTTTTTCTCATATTATCTTTCAACTTTCAAAGTTTTTCAATGATCAATGTTAAATAAAGGCTAAATTATAAGACAAAAGATAATTTATTTACATGTGAACATGTTTTTTTTTTTTTGCATAATGCACATACATGATACCTGTTATAGGGTGCAAATTGTTAGTATGACAGAAGAGTTGAAAATGACGAGATTAGATAAATGATGTCAGATCAGTGTTTTGTGAAGTCCCCCTCTGGGATACAGTCAATGGTTGTAATTATGAACCTCCATTCCAGTGGTGATGCTGTGACACTCTCATATTCAATCAACATGAGGCAGCAACACCCCTTTTTCTACCCAGCAACACCGATGTGCTATCATTGACAGCAGCTGTCATGGTCAAATCACACTTTGACTATTGCCGTCTCTCTTCCCTGATCCTTACGACTGAATAGGGAACACTACTTTGTGGTGAGATACGATCACGCTGCGATGGTCCCTTCATTCGTATTCGTATTGTTCAGAATGCAGTACTGGAGGGAGGTGGCTAGTTTAACTGTGTCACAGGCAGTATAAGAGCAAGAGCTGTGTATCAAACAGCATTGTTTAGTTTTTCACTCTTTATTTATTTTTACTCAGAATTGCTTACAGCTGATTCAGACTCAGTGGAACATGATTGGCTGCTCACAGTGATGATGTCACTCCCATACCACACCAATCACAGTTGCAGCTGGCAGGGGAAATGCACTATCAACCTCACTCTAATTTCAACCCCATATTTGACTAATTTACATCGGGTATTAAAGCGTCCGTGGTTTTAATGATTCTGCAATGTGATAACCTGCCCACAACAAGGTTTTCAGATGACCAACAGAAACAAAGTGAAAAAAGTATGCATGTTTTATGCATTGCATGCAGTTTTGCAGTATCATTAGACAGGATAAAGTATACACAGGTTGCTGGCTATATCATTCATCTAATACACTGTAAGTGCAGAATGCATGCACATATTTTCCACAGAGGTCATCCAGAGGTCAGGTGTGTGTGTGTGTGTGTGTGTGTGTGTGTGTGTGTGTGTGTGTGTGTGTGTGTGTGTGTGTGTGTGTGTGTGTGTGTGTGTGTTGACAACGAAAAAAAAAAAGTGCAGAGACGGTAAGCAGGCTCCTGCCTAGTTAGAGAAGGATCTAGCCAAAGCCTCAAGCGTAGCTGGCAGTATTGCATGGCTCACTGTGAATTCAACCTGACCGAATGCCACTCATCAAATCGGTGTGAGCGTTACTCAAGAAAACAAGATAGTGTTTCGGCACACACACACACACACACACACACACACAAACATGCACACAGAGCTCCTACGAGCATGAGTCAAGGTCATTGTCTCTCTTTTTCTCAAAGCATAGTTCAAGGTCAAGTTAAGGTCACTGTGGGGACCAAAGGTTACTGCTAGGATACATTCAGCACCGAGGTGTGGTTCAGTAATTTAAAAATCACCATGGAAACACAGTGTTTCTCTCTCAACTATGCAGATAGAGTGTTTTTATATGATTATTTATTGAACAACTATTAAGATATAAATTCAGCAATCAGTATTTGCTGATTTGTGAGTAGGTAGGCTAAGTCTCTTGTGTGTGTTATTTTTACTGTATTAAATATGCATGTTAGTAATAGTAGATAAACATTATTCATTGAAACTTAGGCACTTATGTTTTTTCTTATGAGAGAACTGTTGCTCCTGGTTAAAAGTCAACATGAAATCAAAATGACTTATTATTATTTTAAATGCATGCTCTTGGTTTTGGTTTACCTAATAAAAACAAGTTCCACACTACATTATTTCTTTTTGAAAAAATTATTTTGCAGTTGCATTTGTGGTGCAGAAATGCTTTAAAGGGGCAGTTCACCCAAAAATGAAAATTCTGTCATTAATTACTCACCCTCAAGTCGTTCCAAACCTGTAAGATTTTCGTTTATCTTCGGAAGACAAATTAAGATCTTTTTAACGAAATCTGAAAGCTTTCTGTCCCTCCATTGACGGCCTATGCAACTACCACTTTCAAGGCCCAGAAAGGTAAAGACATTAAAGTAATCCATGTGACTCCAGTGGCTTAACCTTAATTTTATGAAGCAACGTGAGTGCTTTGTTTGCACAAAATATTAATCTCCAACATGCGTTCACGCAACAATGTCCGCTCTCGTGTCAACACAACATGCGTTGGAGATTAATATTTTTGTAAAAAAAGCACCTGCGTCACTTCTTAAAATTAAAGATTAAACCACTGGAGTCACATGGATTACTTTTATGATGTCTTTACTACCTTTCTGGTTGTTGCATAGGCTGTCAATGGAGGAATAAAGCTCTCAGATTTCACTCAAAATATTTTCATTTGTTCAGAAGACGAACGAAAGTCTTATGGGTTTGGAACAACATGAGTAATTAATGACGGAATTTTCATTTTAGGGTGAATTATACTTTTAAGCTTCACTAGCAAAAATGGCATTAGAGTTAGATTTCTGTGTATCCGTTTTAACTGTCTGTTTCAATGTATTGATTGATTCAAAACTAATTTGTTTGCAATGCATTTACAAAAAAAAAAAAAAAAAAGAAAACACACTGAAGTGCCATTTTTTCCATTTTAAAAATGCTTTATTAAAAATATATGTATGTACTGTAAACATTGATATTTATGACTATGTATTCTTATAAAAGTGTATATACAGTAAATAAAAATGATTAAATATATTCTTCCGTTTTTTTACAGAGTGAAAAAGACACCTTGGTCTTTTTGAACCGGATCATTACTGTATTTTATTTCTTGCATTAAACATTTGAAATCTGCTTGGCAACAATGACTCTATGATCAAAGTTCGGGTTCCTCTGATACGTTGAGTATCATGTTGAAGAATATCACCCATGCAGCCCTAGATTATGTCAGTAAGATGGGAGCAGAGCATCACAGTGACTTTAGGCCGCACCTCTTAAGCATTTTGTGCATTGGTCATATAATAACCTGACGGGGTGTGGCCGCATCAGATCATACGAATAAATACTGCATGTAGCTTTAAAGTTTCATGTGCTCAACCAAGAAGATGGTAAGGTCTCTGCAGAGCAGATGGTTATTGTTTTAGAGTGTAATGTTCTCTCTCTCTCTGTCTCTCTTATTCTCCAGTGATGGCCTCTGCTGAGCAGCTGTGTCCCCGCCTGCTGCACCAGCACTGCCCATAGGCCACACACACACACACACACACACTTACACACACCTTTGGGCTCCCTTTCCAGCTCTGTTCATACACACACACACGCACACCATGTACAGTGTGGAGGACCTGCTGATCTCTCATGGATACAAACTGCCCAGGAGCGGCCCTGCCTCCTCCTCTTCCTCTGCGCCTTATGACAATCGAAACAACGAATGTCGCCGTGACAACGTAGAGAACCGGCCGCCTGGTGGTGGTGGAACTCTGAATGGATTTGGGACAACAGAGGGGGGAGCGGAAGCGGGTACGGTGGTGTACAGACCGGCACCGGTGAAGGCTTATCCAGAGAACAACAACAACATCAATGAGGGCCATGAGAGGATTCAACGGAGATTGGAGGTTCCTGTTGCTTTCCTTGGTGACCTGCAACCTTTGGGTGACTCTCTTGCTACAGACAGTGGGTAAGTGTGCACTGTCATAAGGGTCCACATTAAAGTGTCATGTTGAGAAACTAAATGTTTCAAATATTGGTGGCATCTGTTTTAGGGGCGTTCTCGCCAAAAACCATAACCTTTTAATAATCGTTCTAATTCTTTGAGAACAGGGAAGTCCTATGAACGAAAATGTCACAGACATCATTGGAATCACTTTTTTCTATTTTTTTTTCAGCTGATGAATGATAAAAACATTAAATTATTGTTATAATTATCATTCTTGGTGTGAATGGCTCTTTAGATTGAGGGTACGTTTACACGACAACAATGTACTAAAAATGGTAAAGTTTTTCCTTTCCATTTTTCACGTACAAATGACAACAATGTCAAAATGATCACAGTTCGCACGGATCTGTGAAAACGATTAAAACGCTGTAATATTCATGCCAGGCCAGTAGCTGGCAATGTCCCTTTGTAAAGAAACACTATGCGCCTATACTGAGTCACAAACTTTTCATTCACAACATTTAACGTTTACCTGAGACATCTATCATTATCTGGTTGACTGCGTCTACACGAGAGATGCGGTAAAATCATGTCGAAGTCTGGATGCTTACAGTTACTTTCTTAGCGGAAAGGTTGGATGCATTTGTTTGTACAATGTGGACGACATTTGCCTTGTGTTTGGTGAAGCTGAAACAAGTTGATGCCCAGGGAGGTTAATATTTTATGACGCCACCGTTTTCACAAATTCACATTTTTGTCGTTGCTTGTGCTTTTGTTGTTGGAAAGAACAGGAATCAACAGGAATCAAATATAAGCTGATTTCCCTGTGTATAAAACATATAATATGCTTCAAATGGTTATTCATGTAAATATGCAGTACTTCAATGAAAAACCAAGGCGAAGTAGCTGTTGTGGAAAAAACAATTAAAGAAACCACTCACAGCAGCAAACGTTCTCCCCTCTGTCATGTTTAAATTTTATGGTGCGCCCAACTCGGAAACTCGGAAGACAAATTTCCGTTTTAAAGACAAGGCTTAACATAGTCCCAGACTAAGATGCATGTTTGAGCTGTTTTAACTGAAAGCAACTTCCACTGATATATCCATTTTTTTGTCTCAAGTTTATAAAAGCTAGTTAAATGTCCTAATTTAATTAAGGTCTAATCCTGGTTTCATCTAAGCCCTGTCTGTGAAACTAGGCCTGAGTTTCCCAGCAGTAAATACGACTTGAGAGGGCATTCATGTCCAATTTTTTACTAGAAAATTTGTATTTACAGTTCAAATCCTCACATAACCTACTTTTTAGATGGTCATCTAACATAACCCATTAATATGTCACCAAAAGTTAAAAGGAAAGAAATTGCAGCAATTGAAATAAAAAAATAAGGCTACAGTCTATTTCCAGTGTTTTCTGTCATCTTTTTAGAATCAGAACTAGCAAATCAATGCATATTTCGTGAGTGAATCACTCTTTTAAATCGTAAAGTAGCAAAAACTCTGGCTGCATCCGAAAACATCTCAGGTTACGACTGTAACCTATGTTCCCTGAGAACAGGCGAACATAGGTTCCCCATAGCGTTCTGACACTGTGTCAGAATGCTATGGGGAATGCCTCCACGTGAACCGGTGTCTGAAATGCTTATCTAATCACGGCAATCCTATTTGCCGGCGACAGCCTATGACATCATCACTAGTGCGACCCGGAAGTATATAATGGGAGCCTGGAGAACATGTCAACAACTTATCGTCTGAGGGGACTGTTCAGTAGGCATCCCCGAGGCATGGCGGAAAGACGCATTGTCTCGTTCCCTGTTCTCAGGGAACATAGGTTACAGTCATAACCTGAGATGGTCCCTTTCAAAAGGGAACTCGCGCTGCGTCAGAACGCTAAGGGGAACGATCTACCCATGCTGCAATGCTGAGGGGAGTGCATGCCAAATTATGGCTGTGACAAAAACGTTGAAAAAACAGAAGTTTCACTGGAATGCCAAAAACACTCCCCCTTCGGGTCACATACAGGCTGTTAGTGACAGTATTCCCTACGGCCACTGCCCAAGCTATAAGCCTCAAAGAGGCCTCTAATACAATGAAGGCCTAGCAAGACTGCTCAAAGGCTTTGGAACCAACAACTTCCGTGGAAGGGGTTCCTTTAAGGGAATATGGCCAGGGGATCCAAAGGAGTCCTGTCCAGTCACTTTCTGAGGGGGACATGAAGTCAACCCAACATGCCACCAGGGAGGCTGACCTGGTCTAATTTAATGACCTAGTCTTGCCAACAACCTGTCTGTTGTTGAGTCAGAGTCTCTAACATATTTTGCACAACAGAGTCTCTAACGTATTTTGCCTCACTTGTGGAGACATCCGATAGGGAGGACTGCAGATAGTGGCAGTGATCGCTCATAGACCGGATCATAGAGACGGGCATCCTGGAGACTAGAACTAGAACTTTCTAACCCTTGCAAACGAGGGGAATAACTCTACCCAATCCTGGACCTACACAGTGCTTCAAAGCCATGTGGAGGCTGGGCACTCTGAAAGGGATCCTAATAGGGGAGCGCCTCCAGCTCTAGGGCTGATCTAACAGGGAGGCCTTGTGAGAGTCCTTCGACCTTCCGACCAGACTTAGGGAGCTAAGTATTCATACAGAACGATCCTCAGATAGATTCTGGAACACTATATTCAAAACCTGATAAGAATTGACCAGGCTCTGGGCTAGGTTTTGCCTTTGCAATGCTAAGCATCCAACTCGTTGGGGATCTGCCTTTAAGGGGGCCTGTCAAGGCCTAACTACTTGATAGCGGGACTGTTAGCAGAGCTAGCCACAGAAGTCAGGTGCTCTCACAGACATCTCTGTGGGCCTGGTTATACTTATTTCACATTGCCAACAGGCAGTGTACTCAGAAAAGTGCTATTGACCCTTTAAAGCAAGGGGAGTACAATCTTATGCTACCGGATTATCAAGGAGTCCTACAGTAAGGCCTACAGCTTCGGCTTTCACAGACTTCAGCCCGGGCAGTGCTTTTTAAAACATGGAGTCTCTAGTATTACTTGCCTTACTTGTGGAAGCATCCGATAGTGAGGACTGCAGGTGGTGGTAGTAATCACTCACAGACCGGATCATAGAGACGGTCATCCTGGAGAGAAGAACTCAGCATAGCGCTTTCTAACCCTTGCAAACAAGGGGAGTGACTCTATTCAATCCTGGATCTACACAGTGCTTCAAAGCCCTGTGGAGGCTGGGCACTCTGAAAGGGACCCTAATAAGGTTTACATTGCCAACAGGCAGTGTACTCAGCAGAAGTGCTATCGACCCTTTAAAGCAAGGGGAGTACAATCTTACGCTACCGGACTATCGAGGAGGCCTATTGTAAGGCCTACAGCTTCGAATGTCATGGGCGTCAGCCCAGGCAGTGCTTCGGCTCTAAGGGTAATCCACCAGGCTCAACCATTCTGAGTGGGAGGGAGTAACTAATCTGTCTCTACCTGAGCCTGGGTGGTGAAGGGTGATATCATACGAGCTATGGGTAGCAAAATACTCTAAATAAAGACCCTAACAAGGGGAGTACTATCAGCATGATCCTGAGGAATGTATCAGGGTCGAGGCCTATTATCTTGTAGTTTTACAAGACAGATTTTACATTCTCTAATAAACCCATGGAAATGGAAGCCACAATAAGCGGCCAACGACATTCAACCTTATGACTTGAATTATAATATTCAAGGGGCTCAGCAGATTTTTTTTTTTCAATTTTAAGGCCTAGCTGGATAAACTAGCTACAATACTCAGCTCTAAAGGGTGGAGGCCTGAGCATACTGCTTCTTACTTTCTAGAGAGAAAAGACCTGACAATGCCCATGAGATATATGCATGAGAGGCTTTTTGAAGATAGCCTGCTACCTATGCTGGCGGGCCTTGTCTAGACAACTCTTGTAGTAAGAGGAGGCCAGTACTAGGAACAACTAGATTTACAGGATTAAATTATGATGATGGGCTCTAGCTCTAAGGAGCCTACACTCAGATATTGAGAGGCTCGAGGCGAGAATGCTTCGCAAACCGCCACCAATTTCCTAGTTACTAAGCCTAAGACAAAAATCGAGGCGGCCCCATGAGGGCCGACACACGAATATAAAGTGACGGAAGTTCAGAGCTATAATATCAAAGACTCTCTAAAGTGAGAGGAGAACTGCTGCTCTAGTATAAGGTGGCTATCAAGGTGGCCCGAAGAGGGCCAATGCTTGACTTTGTAGTTCTATCTGGAGCTTGACAGAGTGGTGGCCTCAGTAGAATAACTCCCAATAGGGAGGAAGCCATCTCACACACAAAAATGTCTATTAGGTGCTCGGATGAATGGTGGCCTCACTAGAGAACAGCCAACCTCTTCACTACTACAGATTGGCACTACCCGTTATATAAGCCTAACGACTCTAACATAAGAGGAGGCCTATGGGAAGGGTATGCATGCATAGCCTACCTATATATGGGAACTTAAGGGCCCTAATTTCACCATCCTATGAAAACCATATTTAACACCCCCTTAATACTTCCTAACAGAGAACCGGGGCCTATCATTCAACCTTACTAAAAACTCACTTAAAGGGAGAAGACCTATAGAGCTCAACCTGCTGCCCATAGAGCGATGGCCTAAACGACATTCACAAAATGGAGGCCTATCACCATAAGAGCACGAAAGAGCGCACTTACTACCAAACCTGACGCCAGACCTACAGGAGGGTTCCAAATTAAAGGAATAACTCATAATAGGTCCAGCCTCAGCCTGATGCAAGAAGCACTTGGGGTGAGATTTAAATGCTTCAAATCTGTCATCAGATCAGCCTGGTATACTTGCAAAACCGTCATTGTGTGCAAGTCATTGCCAGACCCGCCACCGCGTATGCCCTAATATTTAAGCGTGCTGTCATATTTTAGTGGCTTAAGAGGCAGGGCCGGAGCTTGTGATTGTGAAAAGACAACGCCTTCCCCCCAGACTGCCACTCAGGGCTGACCAGTTTGGTTTAGGGAAGCCGCAGGAATGCACTGGCCGGCGCATGTTTTTGATGAGACTGTTCCACCCCTTCCGCTGTTTTTAATTTAACGTCTCTTCTTCTCCACACACCACCCCTGTGGTATTCTTGTTTTTGCAAAAATCATCTCTCCATCACCATTCTATCCCCTCCCCCAGCCCTACTACCCCCAGAATTCCCATCCCCCTACAGTGGAGCCAAGAAAAAGTGGGTTGTAAACCAACGGATACCCCCCATCACGCCCAAATTGTCCCTCCTGTGAGGGGTAGGTTTAGGTATGTAAACCAATTAAGCCCCAGTCCCCTATAAGGGGTAGGTTTTAGTGCTTGTGCTGGTACAGGGATAACCCAATTACAATGTCAATGCCCCTCCAGCCGTGAGACAGTTCGTGAACATCTCGTCAATTGGGGCATCGACACACACCCGTGTTCACGCATCCCCTCAACATCAGCGTAGTTTACTGATGACGATGAATGGGTGCTGAATACGGGTTCTTCCTTGCCTTCCCGATTTCATTGTGTAGATCCGGCAGGAATGGAAGGCTCACAAGAGCTGGAGCTTTATTGCTGGAAAGAAACCATTCGTGAAGTCTGTCACGAGCTGTCTCTTCCCTCACGCGCTCCAAAGACAGCAGAAGCATCGTTGAAGCGCGTTCCATAACACTCAACAGCATAACATACGCGGTGCAGGGTGGCCGTGAGGGTTTGGGTTGGATATCCTCTTCACCCTCATCAGCCATCTCACTCTCTCTTGGGCTGGTTGTTTTTATACAGAGCAGAGCACTCACTGCTGGATCAGAGTATATTAGTGACAACACATCCTCATCCTGCAGCTCACTCTTGCGAGTCTCTGAAGGGCGTGAGAGATTAACAACTCTCTCAACCTCCTCAGCGAGCTCCCTCTGAAAAACCCCACGATTCCAGTCTCTGCTCTGCCTCAGCGCGAGCGGGACCTGAATCGCCTGGTACAGATGTTTGTCCCCCTTTTCCTTTGAGAAGAGAGCAGACGAGAGTGGAGTTTTCTCAAGGGAAAAAACTCAGCGGCACATCAGATCCCTCGGGAACTGATTGTGCATGCTCTGAGCCCAAACAATAAACACACAAGTTGTATGTCATCAAGTATCAGTATCTTAGATATGGATGCACACGCTTCCTGAAGCGTTTTTCACAAGCCATGATTACCTTTTTGAAGTTTCAGGTTGAAGCGTACAAACAAAACAGTCCCTGAAGACAAAATGATGTTGCAATGTTCTCAAGGCTCCCCTTACATACTTCCGGGTCGCACTAGTGATGATGTCATAGGCTGTCGCTGGCCAATTGGATTGCCGTGATTAGATAAGCATTCCCCATAGCGTTCTGAAGCAGTGCGAGTTCCCTTTCGAAAGGGAACCTTTGCAGCTGACTTGTTGCCTCGCTGCCCTATCAGGAAATGGTTTTCTATGCACATTTGCAGATGAATGTACCTCATGAAACGGTTTTGATTTCGATTTCAGATAGACATCTGAGGAAGTGTAACGCTTTAATGATCTACTGCAAAATAGGGAGAGCTTTGTTGACAACAAAGCGAATATTTATTTACTACAATAATAATTTCTCGCTAGAATTACTTCAAAAAACGTTGGTCAAAAACGTACATTTACGCACAAACTGACCACCAACCATGACTTTCAGGCATCTTTCTTTTTCATCTTAATGGTCGCGGAATGAAACTTTGATGTCTTCCTACCTTGCGATGCAAAATGTCCTTTGCTTAGACTTTCTTCTCTGTGAAAGGTGCAAGCTTTAACAACTTTAACAGAGCTACCAGGTATTTTGGATGCATTCTCGGTGTGAATCATTTGGAGCGGTTTCTTTCTCAGTAAACAGACAGTAATATGTCAAAACTGTGAGACCAAAAAGAGTGCTGAATTAAGTTGACATTTACCTGAAAATGCAAATCCTGATATAAAACCTGAAAATACATTCTACCGTTTGCCAGCAATGAAGAAGTTCTTTATTAACATCGACAACTGCACTAGCAGGTTTAAAAACACTTTACAATTTTACAAAGCACATACTCAAACAAATGCTCGACAACTGAATTAAATATAAATGTGTAAGTATAGCTATTTAAAAATATGATTGATCTAGTGAACACCGATCTTGGCAAAAGTGGTGGCGATAACCTGTTGGTGACACATTAAAGCATTTAACATTCCTTTTACATTGATACTAATAAAGGACATATATTTTGTTTGAAATATTGCATGTTATTAGCAGATTTATTTTGGGCTATCAGTGTTTTGTATGCAATGTTCCATCCATGTTTATGTCCCAAATATTCTTTTGTAACATAAACAGTGGCTGGGTGCTGTAAAAGTATCTGGGCTCTTTGGTCACAATTAAAAATGTATGAACACCATTGCATTAAAGAAAATATCAAATCAAGTGGTATTTGCAAACAAAAGCTTTTCTCAGACCGACAAGCCAAGAATTTAGCATCTTGTGGTGATGTATTGTTGATGTTCAGTCAGTTCCCATCAAGTTCACATAGGGGTAGTTCATCACATTAACAACTGACATGTGCCCAAATATGTTTTGAGACCACTGAAATATTGGTGGATGTCATGCCATGTGTGTGCTGCTGTTCAAGACTGTCCTAATAAAAAAATAATAAAAAAAAAAGATTTTATCCATATTTCATGTTGTTGGCTAATCCATTCCACTGTGATTTATCACAAAAATCCAGACTGGCAACAACACTGATGTAATCTGAAAGGAAGCGGCCATGTGAATGCAATCACACGTATAGCTCACCCAGAGGTGCATTTTGTGTATGCAAAAAGTGACAGTGAATGAAACCTGAGTTATGCAAAACACAAACCTTTTTCGTCAACAAAAGTGTTTTATTTGTCATTATGCTAAACAGACTAAGGGCCCTATCTTACACCTGGCGTAATGCAGCGCCAAGCGCAACGCAAGTGTTCTTTGCTAGTTTGAGCCCAACGCAGTTATCATTTTCATGTCCAGCGGCACGTTGTTTAAAAAGCAAATGCATTTGCGCCCATTTGTGCGCCCATGGGCGTGCTGGTCTGAAAACGAAGTGTGTTCTGGCGCATTGTTGGCGCGTTGCTATTTTGAGGCAACAGAAATAGACTGCGCCATTGACCAACTGAAACCTGGTCTAAAGTCAGTGTTATTTAATGAGTTAGTAATGTGCGCCTATAGGCGGGTCCATAACGCGCGTTACGCGTACACTCTGCTTATTAAACACACAGGGACGCACAGCAGCACACAAACATGCCAAATATTTAAAATAAAAGGATTACAATGTAAAAGATTATTATTGTGCACATAAAGATATGGTGGAATCCGGCTTGTCCCATAGATAGATGGTCTGCTTGCGCACTTTTACCTTGCGCACAAGCAGTTAATAATAAGACCCCATAAAATTGTAGGAATCCCCCAGGGAACCATCTTAGGTCCTATTCTTTTCAGTCTTTATATTATTAATGACTTCCAGAAATATGCCCCAAATGAATTTGGTAAAGATTGTGTTGATGTTGAATTTTTTTTTTTTTTTTAAAGTGCTTGGCTTGATGCTTCTTGCTTGACCTTAAATAAATACTACTACTAAAAGAAAAAAAGTCTTTATGTTTTTCAATTTAAAAAACTAGAATAGAATTAACTTGAATTAACGGTGAGGTTATTGAACAATTATTAGAGAAGAAATATTTAGGAATGATTTTAGATTTTTAGAAAAAAGATATGTAAAATGATTAAGGCCAATCTTATTTTTTAAGATAAGATAAGAAATTGCTTAAAATATGATTGTTGGTGACTGATTGTTGTTTTCAAATTCAGTGATATTCTCACTGTATGTCATATGTATTGACCATTTGGTCTCAGACTAACCAGTCTATAACTAAACGAATGTCTTTATAACTGGGCCTTGAACATTTTTCAATAGGAAGCCAAAAATGGATCATCACTGTCATTTCTTAAGTAAATATAAAAGTTTAAGCTTTGTTAATTTTCACTGACAAGCTTGTGTTCAAATTATTAAATGGCCTTCCTCTATGTAATTATTCTGCGAAACTGCAGTGGTGCAGCAGATCCACCAGAGCAGCTTCTAGTGGGCAAAATTTTGAAACTTGCTACCTAATTATTTGAAACCGGCTGCAAGCTTTAACATTTTTAAGAGAGCTACAAGTCTTGGTTAATTCAGTACTCTTGTTTAGGTTTAGGGTTTCTCTTGATTCTTTTTTTATTTTTTATTTTGTTTTAAATGTTTGTAATTTTAGAGTGTTGAAAATTACCTTTCACTACAAACAATATGATACTTACATTGGATTTTCTTTTCAGTTTTATCTATGCATAATTTATCTGTCCCAAGTTCTTGGTGCATTTAGAAGTGTATGTGAATGAAAGTTTTGATGACTTGCAGTTCAGTAATTCAGTAACCAGTGCAAATCTTGCAATTCAGTGCAAGATTTGTTAGAGTAAGGATTTGTCAAACCAATAATGTTGGAGTTTGTGAGTCTGTTTTTGAGATTCATTACAAGAATCTGCTCATAAAAGTCATTCATTCATGAATAGTCAAGATTGTGGTCACACACTGTTTATTTTTGGGTAGAATTGGCAACATAGTTTAAGACTAGTTTCAAAATTGTTTTAGCTGGAATATAGCAAATCACAGTGCAGAACATGTCAACTTTTCAAACATATTTTATGTCTGTTATTATTTTGACAGTGTTACTAGCATGCTTTCAATGTTGTTGACAGCCACACTGCTATTTTTTGATGCAGCAACTATAAATTAGCATATTGTTTAATTTTTTTATTACATATTGATTTTCTTTAATGACTGACTGCTTGTAAGCATATAAAAGTTTCTCTCTTTCAATGTTGTTAATCAGCATTAATCGTTGGCAGATTTCAGATCATTTTGTTATTGGCTGTTATTGCAAATATACAAATATCTACTATGTTCTACTCCCTGTTTTGCCTGTTCTAAGCCCATTGTCAACTATGACATATCTGACATAAAGTAACCCATGGTGTTACAGCCATACTGGTTTCCTTGACTATACTATATAATTTTTATTCAGTTCTGCAACCTAATCTGTTTGTAACATTAAAGATACAATTTCTGATTGCTTGAATACCACCATTTTAATTTATGTAAGCTTTATATTTCAATATGGAAAAAGGCCACAAAAGTGAGGCTTTTTCATTTTTAAAAAGCAGCTGTTGTAACAAAAGTTATTCATTGCAAAGTTTTTGAATTCATTGTCAAAGTTTTTGAAAATTTAATTAACTGTTTTTGTCTCTGTTGCTAGGTTTTATGATGCTCCCAGCCTGACGTTCTCTGAACATGCAGATGAGCGAGATATTTCATTCTGGAGAAGGAGGGGACAGGATTTCAGTGCTCTATTGGACTATGCTGATCCCAGGGAGCTCAGAGTGTCTGGAGGATTATGGCGAGGTCCAGTGCTAGCTGTTGAGGAGTTAAGAGCTGAGAGACCACTGGCACGCTGGGAGGAAGGCCCATGGATACGGGAACCAATAGACTCAGGCCCAGAGACTTTACGTGTGACTGCAGAGAGAAAATGCCAGAGCCTGGGCACAGAGGAGTGGCGCCCTGCAGTGGGCTTGGGCCGGCAGCTGTCAGATGGGGAGGCTGAACATTGGTCTCAGGAGCAGCAACACCGCCTGCGACCAGCAGAGGGCAGTGTGTCCGCCACAGTGCGAGCTAAGTCCCAGTCTCTTCCTCGAGTCCTTTCCCCCGAGGATCCTCATTATGGAGATCTGCCTCAAACTGGTGCTGCAAATCAGCCCCCTACACAAAGAAGCAACAGCTCCGCTCCATATGGTCGATACCACAGTGAATGGCAAGCAGGGGAGAGGTGGAGTGGTCAGACACAAAGTCATGCTCCCTCTGCAGTTGTACCAAAGCCACGGTTCAGCCGCCCCGTCAAGCCCCCGTCTTATGAGACTCACCAGCAAAACAGGGGGAGCTGGGAAACGTTGTCCTCTGAACCTGTGTCCAAATCCAGAGACCGCTCAGTGTGCTTCTCTCAGAGTTTAGAACCATTCAGAGACCGGTCTGGTTGTTATTCTCAAAGTGCAGAGCCTCTAAGAGATCGGTCCATTTGCTTTTCACAGAGCGCAGAGCCAATTCGAGACCGCTTGGTCAGCCACTCTCAAAGTGCTGAACCACTAAGAGACAGATTTGTCAGTCATTCTCAGAGTGCGGAACTACTGCGTGATCGTTTTTTCAGCCACTCGCATAGTGCTGACCTGTTAAGGGACCGATCTCTTTGTTACTCTCAGAGCTCAGAACTGCTACGAGACCGGTCCATTTGTTACTCCCAAAGTGCTGAGCTCTTAAGACCAGAAGCATATAGGGCAGATCTGTTTTACCATGAACTGACTGGCATGGAGCCCCCTGGTTACATCCCACCCCCCTCCTACAGGAGATTCCTGCCACCCAGGAGTGGACAGAACTACAGAGCAGATTCTGCTCTTGTCCGATGGAAACGCGAGCCTGTGAGTGCAGAGATGGGCCAGTGGTTTTCCAGGACTTCAGGATTGTCGTGGTCAGAACGGCGCGAAGACAGGAGCATGGCAGTAGTTCCAAGAAGGCCTGTGCATCCAGGGCCTGTCATACCTAGCCGCCCAGGACTCGTGCAGTATGTCCCATTTGATGACCCGCGTATCAGGCATGTCTCAGGGGGGCCCTGTGGAAACTCGCTCACAGACGCGGACAAGATCCGACACGTCAACAAAGAGCTTCCCTGCGCTGCAACTTTAGGACAATCCACACATGATAGTGCCTTTCTCCCTTCACAGGGACCGAGTCTTAGCATGGACACTAACAAACCGGCTCTCACTGAACAGGAGAATACTAACCGCTGGCACAAGGGGATGAACAAGGGCAGTGAAACTGTAGCATCTGACCAGAGCTGTGCCAAGTACCCCATAGCGTTTCAGCCCAGACCCCTGCAACCAATCATTAAAACAGACAGAAGTATAGACCAGCAGATTAGAGCTGACAGAGTCATCGACCAAGTCAAGGTTGAGAGAGTTACAGAGCCGGTCAAAGTGGAGAGAGGTGCTGAACAGACAAGAACAGATCAAGTCAAAGTATCAGAGCAAGTGAAACTAGATCGAGTTACAGACCTAATAAAATTGGATAAGCCTACAGATCAAGTAAAACCAGACAGGTTTACAGACAAACAAATAAAGGTGGAAAGATTAATTGACCAGATACAGGTAGACAGGACCCCAGATCAAGTCAAGGCCGACAGATATACAGACAAACAAATTAAGCCCGAAGTCAAGGCAGAGAAAATCCCTGAAAAGCCCCTTAAAGCAGATAGAATTTCAGACAAGCAAAGTAAAGCTGAAAGACTCTTAGAGAAGCACTTGAAGATCGATAGAATTTTAGAAAAACAACTTAAAGCAGATAAAATATTAGAAAAACAGTGTAAATCTGAGAAATTCACTGACAAGTTGATTAAGGCTGACAAGCAGGCAAAAGGAGATAGTAGTACAGACCAGACAAAAGCTGAAAAAATCACTGACAAGTCTGGTAAGGCTGATAAATCCATGGATAAAGGTTCCTCAGAAAGTGTGTCAACTGTAAAGATGGAACCAGTCCAGGAACCTGAAAAAAAGAGTGTGAAAAAGAAACTCAGTGAGACTATCTTCTGTCTCGTGTCTGTACCCCTTTCACAGTCCAGTGCAAAATCTCGAGATCAGAACAACAATGAAGAGAAAGAACCAGTCTCTCCTCCAATTCCTCCTCCTCCTCCACCAAGCTCCTCCAGCGAAAACAGCAACACCCTTGGC
This sequence comes from Squalius cephalus, assembly GCF_949319135.1. NCBI lineage: Eukaryota > Metazoa > Chordata > Actinopteri > Cypriniformes > Leuciscidae > Squalius > Squalius cephalus. Next base: position 41,783,335 of record NC_137128.1, on the reverse strand, counting down.
TCCTTGCCAAACCAAAGCCTCAAAAGCACATCCACCACCTCCACTGATTTGGAACTACAAGCACTCACACTTGGCAGTGGGTCCAGTAGCATAGCCACAAGGAGAGCTCATCGCAGAAGGAACTCACGCTCTAGGATCATTAAGCCAAATCCACATGATGAGCTTCGAAGGTATTCTGGGGCTTGGCCAGGGGACCAGTACCGTGACCAGGAGACCCAAACAAGCCCTGAGCCCACAAAGAGCAATGCAAATCCAGGTTCCGCAAATACAGAAGCACAAGATGCTCCTGCTGCCCCAGAGGTAACAGCTACTGCTGAGACTACATCAGTGGCTCCAGGGGCTGCCCCAGGGGCTGCCCCAGGGGCTCTTGGGGCTTTGACGGCTCCATCAGTTCAATCAGTGCCATCCGTTCCACCGACTCCAGCAGCTCCACCGACCTCAGGAGGTCCTGACCCCAGCACCCCTTACGGGTATCCCATGAAGGGCCAGAAAAGCCTAAAACCATCCAGCAACAGTGCTTTTTCACGGACAGGTACCTTCACCAAGAGCACAGGTTCTCACAGACCTCCATTACATCCCCCGCCACACCCCCCACCCCCACCTCCAACCCAACCTCCATCTCAACCTCCACCCCCCCCACCAACACAGCCTCCTGCTCAGTCCCCACCATCAGATCTGACTGAAGAGGCAAAGTCAGCCTCAGGGCCAAACCCAGAGTCATTTGGCCAGTTCCTGCTGAAGCCAGTGTGCCGGCGACCATGGGATGCCATTGAGGAGCTTGAAACCATCAATAAAGAGGCCCAAGACCAAGCAAGTAAACGCCCCAGTGTAGACCAGTGCATTGAGGATCTTAATGAGGCCTACAAAGATATCCTGGAGCTCAGCACTGCCAGCAATAACCTTCCCAACCGTTCCTCCATGCAAATCCCTGACCGCATTAAATCAAGGCTATCTTCAGATCCGATTGGAATTCCTGCAACCACTCTACGGCCAAGCTTGGTACCCGGAAGTGACCCAGAATACCGGGAGGTGAAAAGTGCCTTTTCCCGACCATCAACTGGGAAGAGTGTAAGCTTCAGCAAACAGCTAAGAGAGGAGATTTGTCCTGCTCCTCCCCCACCAGAACCAGGTTTCAGAGATTACAAAACAGTCATGTCCCAGATAACCCAACGCAAAGCCTGCAGATCAGTAAAGCTGGAAATTCCAGCCCCCAAAGAGACCCAAAGAGATGACGATTTGACTGCACAAACCTCCTCCACCTCTTCCATGGCAGCCGAGGTCCCATGGGCTGACAGACAGCCCATGCAAGATGCCTCCACTCTAACCAGCCCCCCAGACTACGAGCACATCTGTCAAACTCTCCAAATGGCCAGAGAATCTGGGGCCGTTAGCCGAGCTTCTGTCAAATCCAAACCAGGAAGTGCCATGAGCATCGAAACCCCACAGCATGTGCCCATACCTAGTAGACCTCCCATAGATTCTGAGCAGCCATGTTGTTCTTCAGCATTAGAAGTTAGACAGGAGCCTGTCTCATTATTCAGAGAGGAAAGAAGCTCAGGCTTTAGGAGGGTAACAAGCCACACTAACAGGTTCCTTAATAACAGGGGTGTGCTCTGTAGCCTTGCAACCGGAAAGCCGGTTGGTGACAAAGCAGGTTTAGAGGCTAACCCTGAAGTTCCTGCTGACTGGCAGATGCAGCTTTCATTAGCTGAAAAGCATATTGCTACTCTGATTACAGGAGAGGGTTCAGCAGTAGACCTTGATGAGTCAAACAAGCTTAAAGGTGATAAAGACATTCCTGGCAGTGAGTCAGTTGAGAATGAAGCGAACAACATTTTAGCCACTGAAATAAAAGACGATCCTACCAATACTGTGCAGAAACATATAGAAATAAAAGAGACCGAAATAGAGCAAACAGAGACACCTGAAAGCCAACAACCTGAAGTGACAGAAAAAGTGACAGAAGAGGACACTTCTAGGGAAAAGACAGAAACAGAGCAAGAGAAATGCGAGCTGAAAGACTTTGTTACTGAAGGAACAGAGCAAAAGAGTGATACTGCCTCAGAGGCAAAGAAAGAACCAAATGTGATCCTGAGGCCAAATAAGGCTGCAATGTGGACTCATTCAGGTTTGGATTCAGAGCTACGTCCTGAATTTCCACCAGATCACCTTCCCCTATCTGTGCTACCTTACACTAATCGTAGATTGTCTCTAGGGTTAGATTGGGAGAGAGCTGGGTGGGAAGGGGAAAGTTTGGGCCAAGGTGGATTCTGGTCCAGAGAGAGACGATCTCTTGATGCTGAAAGATGGGGTGTTGGTGAGGAGGGGTGGGGTTTAGACAATGACAGACAGGAAGGAGGTGGTGAAAAACGAGGTCTGGGGGGTTGGCGTGGGTGTGGGATTGATGGACAAGGCACAGATGATTCAGACTGGGAGTTAGATAAAAATACCCAAGACACTAACGACAAAGAGGTAGATTCGGACACGAAACAAGAAACACTTAAGCATGAACAGGGTCTCGATGACGATCATAGCAGTCTTGCCTCTAGTGCTGATAAAGTGGAGCATACACAAGTTGCTGCTGGCGAATGCATTGATAAGGGCCGGAGTCAAGGTCCAGATGAAGGTCAGGTTTCAAGTGTAGATAGACGGAGCCGTGGACTTTCCCAAAGAATAGAGGCTCTTTTTATAGCCCCGCCCGGGCATGGCTCAGAGGAGAGACTTGCCCGCATGAGAGAGGTGGACACTGTCTCACGAATGAGACGCCTAAGCCTCCGTAGCTCAGACTCTTGGGATGGACTGCAGGGGGTGGGAAGGTGGGGAGACTGTGGAAGGGAGGAAGAATTCCCCCTTCCTGGCCCACAGGATTCTTCAAACATCACTCAATTAGTGGATAAAGAAGGCAGCACCCTCCCTGCAGTCACCACTGAACCTAAAGAAACGAAAGACGATCAGGCAACCCTAAAAGGTGAGAAACTTTTACAGCAGCATTTGTCCTACCCTTGACCTTAGCTTCAAAATGAAATGTACTTTTTAATATGCAATTTATTCTAAGATTGACTAATATTACTAAGAATATCGACTAAGACTAACATAATTCGAAAAATTGGTTGAGAAAGTACAATTATGAGGGTGACCTTTGTAAATGTTTTTTTTTAAATAAAATAATCTTACTTTTACAAGTCCTGGTGGTTATGCTGAATGGCCACTAGAGGGAGGCCTCCTCCTGAAGTTCAGTTGCCTACCAAACTTAACTCAGAATTCAAGCCTATCAGCCATCAATCATTGATTATTATTATTATTTTTCACAAAGACAAATTTGCAATGAATTGAATCTTAAAACTTAATTGAATTAAAACTTGTTTTAATTGGAGGACACATTTTCAGCTTATTTACATCAAGTACATGCACACAGTAATGCTATTTTCACACTTTCAGATATTTACATTATGTATTTCTGGTCTGTTGGCATTTTCAGAGTCACAGGAGCCCAGCCACGTGGAGAGGTCGTAGCCTAGAGGTCAGAGGTCATCCAACTAAGGGCCAGCCTCCAGCACTGTGACCTGGCTGTCTGCTAAATGCCTTCATCCTCATATGCTATTGAAACATACTCAGACATTAACACACACACACACACACACACACACACACACACACACACACAAACAACATTAGACACTGAGCGATGCGTCTCTCTCTAATACATGTCTGTGCATAAACATACACACACAAACTGACACAGAAACACTCAAAGTCATCGTCATGTATACAGACACTCACGTGCATTCAGAACACATTTAAACACCTCACCACACTGAGACATCTGAAATGGCCTTCTACTCCGACAAGAGCATTGTGTATCAACTCCACTCCACGCCCACTCAGTTCCAGCTTTGCTGGCTTTCTAAGTGTTGCTGTTCCACTGCCAGAAGGAGGTTCCCAACTATGCCCCACCCCTTTCATATGTTACGGTTCTCATCATGGCCCATTTTCACCATCCTCATCATTCTTCTTTCCCTGCAATTTCCTTAAAAGATTGGTTTATTGGATGTTGTCTGGTGTGTTACTCAGCAACAATGAAAATGTTGTTGTGTGACCAAAAAAACACACACACAAAAAAAAAACAAGTCACCTTCTTTTGTAAAGAAGAAAGTATTGACTGTTCAAAAATTACAGAACAATCAGTGAATTTTAAAACCAGCTACAATCTCTTATACCCCTTACAAACAACCTATCATCTTCACAACTTTGTCTTTCTTCAAAACATTTCCTTCCTCACATCTTAGCCTGCTCCATCAAAGTTTTTTTCAAAGACTCAGTCTTCACACTAACCCTTTACTACACTAACCTTGTGTACATCTCATTAATTTCTTCATCGTCTAGACAGTGTTATCGCTGCGCACCAATGTTTGCTAATAACTTGCAATATAGCTATTTGTTTAAGTCTTCATCACACTTACTAAATCATCCCACCAGTATTAACAACTTCTTGTCTCTGTATTCAAGGTCTTCTACTACACTTCTTAATTACTATGACCACAACTGATTTTCATTTTCTTTTACACCTTAACCACTCTTTATTTATTAAGTTAACAACATCCCCCAACTCTCACTGGTATCATCCCAAGCTAGCATATGTGTGTATCCCAACACTCTTGCTGAACCGCGCTGCTTTAATTCCTGACTTTAAGCAAGCCATATCATAATATCATGTCCTAACCAGGTGCGTTTACAATGTAATGTATTTTTTGGTAAGACTTTAATTTAAGGTGATATATTTACATGTTTCTACATGTACTTACTATAGAAATAACAGTAAATTATGTATAATTACAAGTAACTAACCCTAAATATACATATATATATATCCGGTTCTACTTGACCCGCTCCACCTGGGATTTGAATAGGGGTCTCCGACGTGGGAGGCGGGTGCGCAGCCAGGGGAGTGATGTTTACACAGCTCTTATTGGCCCATTACACTCACCCCCCTAAACTTCACTCCCATCAGGATCACGGCACCAAATGTAACCAGTCCTACTCTACCTGCTCCTAGCGGGATTCGAACCGGGGTCTCTGGTGTGGGAGGTGGACGCAGTAATAATGCCGCATAAGACCGCGGCCGCTAGTGCCACTCGCTAGCGCACCTCTTGAGGCCAGGGGAGTGAGGTTTACACGCACTGCTCTCACTGGCCTACGTCCGTTACATATATATATATAAATATATATATATATAAATAAAATATCTAATGGTCCGGAAAAAATAGTTTTTTCTTTAGGCATTTATTTTTTAATTTCGGATGAAATATGAATCTTTTTATTTCTTCTTTATTACATCCCATCTGGTTGGAACATGGTTTAATAACTCTTCCCATGTTCAGCACCGTGCATGATGTTCCTCGTCCCATTTAAAACCTCACAAATTCATCAGTCCATCATGAAACCAGTCCATGGGGGGCAGCCTCTTCCCATCCTCCCCAGTGAGTCTTCGTCCCGCCAGCCTTTCCTCTGTTGACATCCTGGACCTCTCTTGTTGTTTGTTGGAACATGTGGTCCGTTTGTGGAGTGCTTTCAAGGGGTGTGGTCACCCCTCTGTCCAATGTGGTTCTGTTTGAGCAGACATGAATGTTTTGTAAACGCTTTTTAAATTTTGGTATAAATTTTTTTTTTTTTACTTTACCAAAACCAGTATGGCAGTTTTACGAGGACTGTTCTATTTATTCGTTCATTTTTTTATTGTTCATGTTTATGTGTCACCTGAGCTGTTCTGCTCCAAATCAGGAGTTCCACACAAGGTGGTAGACGACGCTCAATGGCTCTGAACTGTTTTCATTTTCCGACGAATCGATCAAAGAAACCGTATCGCTCTTGGTTCGAACCCATAGTGCCCTATTACCAGAACTTTTCAGCACACTGTAACGTATGTCCCTGAGTGTGGAGAGCTTTGTACAGTAACAATTAAAACCAGTAATGTATTGCAGGTCAAACAGAGACCTGGGTTGGATGAGCGTTTCAGTATTTGATGTATCAACTTTAAAAGCACCTTGTTAACATATTTTTATCGTGATTGGATTCAAAGAGAATTTTTAGCTATCGAGTGGCCTTTTTGAAACACACACCAGTAACGATAAGCCTAAGGAGTTACTTTGAAACACCACCAAAATGTTTGATATCTCAAGTGTCGAAATGTGCATCATGTTTTGAATGTTTGTCTGATATATCAAATACCTTGAATGATGTTGTGTGACCCAGGTTTCACGCAGGTGCGACTTTAAATTAGGGAACTATATTCAGGCGATGTAGACTTTAAAAAACAGGGTCAAAAAGCAAACACAAAGACACGTTAGCAACTGTAATGTTGCGTGTCTATATACCCTAAACCCCCAGGTAACTTCGGGAAGCAATAAATGCTCACGAGTGTTTCGATGAACAAGCTAAATGTGTACAGATAATTTTAATTGTTAAACGTAGATGGTTGCAAAGTAGAGGACAGCTCTATAGATATGTAATGATTTGGATTAGTTTAGGTGAAAGATACTCTATGGTAATGTGTGATATGTATGGAACAATATAGGAAAAATGAAACTTCTAAGATACAATATGCTATGGAATGGAGAGATGTGATACTTTCTGACATCATAATGCATGAAAGCTTGAGCAATATTGTCCAACACAAAAGCTCATTGGCTGTAGAAAATCTGGGAAGCGGGATGTACTTGTGTTAAAGTGTCATCTATCCAAATGTCACTCACAGAAAAGCGTTTAAAGTTGTGTGAAAGAGAGTGCGAGCGTGCATGTGTGTGTGTGTGTTCGCTTGCTTTTCCCTGTCATAGTGCCATCCATGTGATTTAAAAAAAAAAATGCATTTCACTGAAAACTTATTTTTGTTATCATTGAAATTGTTAACCAGTCTGCATAATGTATAAAATAAAAGTATATTTTAAATATTTTAAAAGATATTTTGTATTTAACCATAATAATTAATTTCTTCGCTCTTGGATCAAGTTGGCAGTATTATGTTGCTGTATAGAATGATAAGAAAATTATATAATTTTCTAGTGCTTAAAGAAAAAACAATCGATGGGCAAATTTAAGAGAGAGAATGAGAACTGCAGCATGTCCCATTTTGGCTTCTCGAATTTTAGGGGCTCTCGTTGTGAACATTGGACATGAATTACAGGATTTTGCTTTTTGAGCTTGTAGTAAAGGCTGCAGTACAGTGAAAAAGGCCCACAGCTGATATTTGACGCTTTGTATAGTTGTAATGTTCATTCAGTTTATATAAACATCAATAAATTTAGTGCATCCATTCACAGCTGCCTAGAAACTTGTTACAGCAAAGTGCATACAGCGAGGAAATTGCAACATTAAAAGTGACTTTGTTTGATCTTGATTCCGTTCAAAGCTAAATGTGGCCTTATTTTATTTGAGCATTTGTACGTCTTCCATTCAGAATCATGTACTGTTATCATCATGAGCTCGTACCAACGTTTTTCTATAAAGAAATGAGAAATTAATCAATAAGTAAACAGTCTTTAGATCACAGCCAAATATTTCTTTCTTTCTTTGCAAGTACGATAAGCTAACGTTTGGATTGAAAGTAAGATGTGTAGCACACTGACAGGATCTGTTCCCTACTTCACTGAAAAAGGCCATAACTGTTATATGATTTCAAACTGTTTTCATGAACTATGTAGCATTTTGCCATTGTAGCATTCAGAGTGAGTTCAATGTGAAAAAGCCACTGAATCGTACTGTTTTTAATTTCATTTGTAACGGGAGTCGTAATGATAACACTGTCTGTTTTGAAAACACAAGCTGTTGCATTTTCATGCCAAGAGTGTCATGGGTTACATTTTTTTTTAAATCATTGGACATTTCTGGATATCATGGTTTGCATACATAATTGTTTGGTTCCATGTTTGTAAATGTTTTAGGCATTTGAAATGTAAATATGTGACATAAGGATAAAAAAAAAAATTCAAATTTAATAAACATTTTCTACAATTTAATTGCTGTGATTATATATCTGAATATGATCTGCATTACTATGTTTGGAGTTAACCCTCTTTATTAAAGTTCATATTTTGAAGTTAATAATTTGCATATGTTGAACAAGGCCAAACGCATGTATTCAATTTGAATTTATAACTGTTTTAAATAATGTAATTTAATTTCTAATAATGCTATTCTTAAGTATACCACATTTTTGTTTGTTATTTGGGATAATTTCATGGGTTGAATTCTTATTTAAATATGACATTTTACATTAAAAAAATATACTGAATATGTTTTTTTCTTCTCTACCCTTTAATGTGCACATTTTGAGAAGAGGAATGGTGTACTGATATGTTTAAAAACCCTTAGACAAAGTAACTGACCAATAAGTGTTGAATGAGAAACATTTAAAAAACAAAAAACTAATGGCTTTATTGTTTTATAGAATTTTTTTTAAGCAATGCAAATAGAATAGTTCTTCACAAATAGAAGTATGGGTTTTAAATCATGAGACAATACAGTGTAGAACATGATTAAAAGTTTGAGGTTAAAGTATGTTAATGATTTTAAACGTGCAATAAATATAGCTTATTTTTATGTTTTTGTCCATGTGTACTGAGAAGAGAAGAAAAAAAAAAAATAGATGGAGATCCTCCAAGTCTAGACTGTGCAAGCTGAGAGAATTTTGTTTCATTCGTAAAGTGCTCTACTGGCCTGATACATTCATGAATTGTTGAGCCAACTTTGTGATCCATTGATAATACATTTTGCCAACATTTGGGTCCAACTGGCAGCTCAGTGTGGGAGTCTGGCTAGAGAAAAGTGCTAAAATCACCAACAGATACAATACACAGACACACACAAACTCTTGACTTTCTCAGACTCTGTTCTCTGTCACTAAATACACTGTAGTTGTGATTATATTAATAAAAACACTTAGCCATTATGTCATGTCAGTTTACACATCAGTTAGACACAATTGGCAAGGGTGATTAGGACCTTTTAGAGAAAGTAATGCATTCATTTGCATGAATGAACGAAGAAACAAAAGTTTTCTAAAAAAAAAAATATATATATAAAAAAGGGGGAAACTTATTACACTTTTTACATCACTGAATATTTCTCACGGTTGGTTTATGGCGCTGATTATTATGACATCCCATAATATATCTGTATTTAAATTTATATTAGACTATTTATTAGATTTCCAGGCTAAAAACAGTAAAAATTATAAAAACACAAAACAATAAAAATGGAAAAGGAAACGAAAATAGCCTAGCCTACCAAACCATTCTTTTGGCAAAGAGAACCTGCAATGTATAAAATAACATCATAGAGCCTAAAACATGTGACAACTTTATGTTAAAATTACAACATGATTCAACATGTGGCCTACCTTGGAAAAAGACGCAATTACTCATTTGACTAGCTATACTATCCCCGTGTGACAACTAGGCCCAGTAGCCCCGGCTTCTAATTGCAATGTTGTTCTGTCATTGGTTGATTTCACAGGAAATCTCGAGCTCGTGTTTATCGGCATTAATGCCACCAAACGCTTGATCCCGCGGGACTGAAGTAGCCTACGTTCGTTTAGAGTAGACGGTGTGAATATAACAAACGGAAAAAAGAATCGCCAAAAACACGTGGTAAAGTGTAGGCTAAAGCAGAGGTAAGAATTTTAAAGCTAAGAATACGCATTTAATATCGCTTTTGCAACGTTATTTGGTACTAGAGTGTAAATTGAAAGTTTATGTAATATTTATGAGGTGTTTATTATTGTTTAAAAAACGTTAAAAAATCTCTTTATGTGAGATATAAACTCCAGGACATATGATTTATAGTGTTGATATTAACTTTAGACAACAAATGTTTCATTGTTGAATTAGTTTGTGGACTTCTCTAGGCTTTGTGAGTGTATGTTGGTGACTGTGTTGTTAAAAAAGTTACATTGACAGTTTCTGGACTTGCAAACGATAACTTCCAGCCAGAGATGACTTTTAGCACTTCAGACGAGGAAATTACTGATGCTGATATGAGTTTTCACGATTTCATATGTCTATATAGCAGGGTATATATAATATAGGCCTAACTCTATTTAATTATAGACAAAGGTGTTGAAATTAAATTTTCACAAAAATATTTTAGAAATGTTTATGCTTTGATGATGTAGTTGGACCGTTGGAACAAAAACCATTTGTACCATAGTACATAACTCTTTATTTGCTTGTATAAAGTTCATTAAGGTTATAGATTTACAGTAATTATATTTAAGTAGCCTATGTGCTGTTGTTTAAATTCAAACAAAAACGTCCTTATACTTCTGCTTATAAATGCCTTATTTTATAATCTTATAAGCGCATTAGGAAAAACAGCCATATTGCTTGTGGACATACAGTACAGAATGTGTGTGTATGTGTGTTTGGGTGCACGTGACCAGGCCGAACAAATGCAACTTAATACTGCACATGCATTTTGGTGCTTTCTGTTCAAGCAGCTGAAGTTAAACCGCTTGAATGAGTGCAGTGTGGTCTGTCTCTAGTGTGTTTACATTACCATTGAAGTCCATAGAGGCAATAATCAGCTTTCCTTTGCCTGGTCCCATGCTGCATGTGTGGACATGGATCAAGCTCATGAAGACTAACACCTTGACCCTGTGATTGAAGCCGGCCATTGACAAGTGGATAAGTGTCTCAGTTTACACTCCGTGACCCTGATGCTCTTGGTATGGGCTGCACTGCTCAAAAGCATTGTGAGCTAAGTTGATCGTAGAGACCGTTGATGGCAATGGTTCTACGTTGATTAGGCTTTTGTGAAACGCAGCATGGGTGCTACAGTTTGATGCATTACTGTTTTAAACATAAGGAGCAGCTTCTCTGCCAATTATCACCAAAGACAATGATTTTGGGTTGCAAATCAAAATTTGGCTTTTGCATAGGAATGCCTAGAAGTTTAATAAATAGGCTACCCTATATCTATGCGATTAATTTAATCCATAACTGGAAAAATAGGGTTATTTAATGAGGAAAACTTACTGATTGCACAATTAACAATAATTTTATTTCTTTCATTTTTTTACCTTTTCAAGTCTTCACCTCAAGAAATGAATTAAAGTAATTATCATTGCATTTAATTATTGTCATAGCATGATTTGTCCAGCAGATGACTCTCTTCCTTAGTGTACAGTGTGTTTGGAAGGGACTTGTTCCATCATTTCATTTTTTTTTTTTCATAGGACTTTCTAGAAAGAGTCACTTGTTACCCCATCTATCTGTTGCCATTTAACTTTTTAAGTGGTTGAAGTTTTTATATGCTCACTAATTATATTCTCAGTAATTATTTTCGTTACTCTTTAAAATGCTATAATACTTTTATTTAAATCATCTTTGGTCTCAAAAATGACAGGTTTTGTGAAATTCACAAGAATAAGGTGTGTTAAGTTACGTTATAAAGTAAAAGTGTGCTTGTGTTTTCCTTTGGGATAGACATACTTCTGAGTTTATAATTATGAGCATAACTATGAGTTCCCTGGAAAAAAAGTTCACCTTGGCATGAGTCTTAATTTGGATAAAGTTGTGCAATGATAAAATTCACAAACAGATGCCATCCTTTGCTGTTTTTAGTGAGAAAAACATTCAAGGGTGTTTTGTAAGTTTGTCATCATGAGTTTGAACAGGTCGAGTGTGTATGAAAGTGACACTGCGGCAGCGTGACCATGTGCTGGTCAGAAATCCACATTGGTCATAAAAGTTGTTTAGAGCTGAGGTTCAGATCACCCAGCGGGGCTTTGTGCCCACCTGCAGCCTGATCTGCTCTGGCAATGAGTCGGCATTCACTGCCACACTCAAGGCCAAAGAGACAACATTAATATAACTGGGTTAATACAGCTATGGTCCTTTGTCCACTTTTTTTCCATTTGATGCAGTATCATTATTCAGTTTTTTTTGTGTGATTTTTCTGATGATAAAAAAAGGTTTTTATAAACATTATAATTGAAACCCATTATTTTAGTCTCAATGCATCATTTCTAAATTGCAAATTAGCATACATATTTATAGTTTCTCAACATTTTTAATAGAAATAAACTTGCAAGAAATATTGCACAATTGCATTTTAATAAATGCTACACTTGAAAGGTAAGCCGCACTTAATTTCAATGCAAAATAATCTATTATCTTTGCTATTAGCTAGTTTTTTTTAACCACTTTTCTTTGAAATAAGCTTACAACAAATCTTGCATAATACCATTTAAATAAATACCAGTTTGCTCGTTGCAACTTATGATGCACATTGATTTTAATGCTGAATTCATTAACAAACTGCTTTTTACCACTTTTAATTGGAATGATCACAAGAACAATTGCACAATTCTATTTTAATAAATGCTACACCATTTTCTCTTTGAAACATGATGCACATTGATTTTAATTTTGAAAAATTGATTAACTATTTTTTAATTATTTAACCACTTTTTATCATAATAAACTTACAACAAATTCCATTTTAATGAATTCTACATTCACTGTTAGCTCCTTGCAACTGATGATGCACATTGATTTTATTGCTAAATAATTTAATACAGTTTAAATTTGATGTTCAAAGGATCAATGTTTTATATGATCATATCAGAAGTATTGATATTTCAATTCACCCATCCCTACTCTTATTCATTTCGTCTGGTCCATGTGTGTGTCTATCTCTGGTAGTCTGGTGAGGTTGTTGATCTAACAGCTGATTCAGTCCCTGGGTCTCTCAACCCCCCACAGTCTATTTATGGCAGATTCCCCTGTAGGACTCAGTTCTCAGGCCATACATGGAGTCCACTGGTTGAGGTTACCTCTGATCGAGTGTGTGAGCATGTGCACTAGCATGACTCTCAATAGACTGTCACTCTGGAGTTGTTAACTGAACAGGATATTCAGAGAATTGCCACCTGCGGATTTTCAGTGACCACTTCTGCTGGAATATTCTTTGGATTAGGACGCCATTGGAATTTTATCATTTCTTTTTTCTTTTCTTTTTCTTTTTCTGTGTTGTGTTGTTTTCATTAATTGGCTGCCGTATCCTATTTTTTCCTTTTCTTCCCCCCTTCCAAATATCCTTTTCCCCCTTCCCTCCCCCTTTTCCCTTCTTCCTGTCTATCGTCAACACCGCTATTCTTTTACATCCTTCATTCAAATGGATCAGCATCCCTTCGTTTTTAGGGTGGAGTATGATGGGCGTCTGCTATCTCTTCACCTCTCATCATTCACAAACTGACGGTCACTTTATACAAAACACTCTTTAGAGACTGTTGCATTTGCTATAGTTGCGTTTGGACTCTACAAATGAACTTGGGAAGCTTTTCCAGGCAGTAACAAGTAAGTACCATTTCCATCTTCCTCCTTTTTGTTTCTCCGTCTACATCTCTGTGTGGCGGCAGCCGTAAGCCCTCAGGCTGAGCCGGCTTTATTAAGCCCCATGATAGCGTAATCCCCCTGTGACTCCAACCCACTCTGATCCGCTCCCTGCTGGACAATGGACAGGTTGGGAAGCATGTGTCAGTGATTCTCGTCTGCGTCCGTCCTCTAACAGCTCAACAGGTATATTTTGACAGAATCTTCTACAACCGTTGAATGTTCTGTTTCTGATGGTGCTGCATAGTTTCTTTACCAAATAACGTTCTGATTTGGTGTTTGTTTTAAGAACAAATGTGGTCTGACCTTGCTTTGGAACTGGTGGCAGTGGAATTGGGATTCTTACTAAAGCATCCAGGAACTTTTATTGGCTATGTGTAAAACCAGAGTATACGAGATAGAGATGCATCTATCCACATCTGAATCTTGTCTAGTAAGGTATGCCTTCATCTGGTTGGCTTTGGAAGGCAGAATTGATGTAACCCTCGTTGATATCCCACAATCCTGAGCGTGTGCTTTAGTAGTTAGTGGAATAAAGAGACCGTTTGATGGAGCAGTTGAAATAATGAATTCAAAAATGTTCGTCCTTTCTTCCATGTTCCATCTGTCTTTCCGTTCGTCCATCTGTTTATTTACTTACTTGTGTATTTAATTGCTTGATTATTTATTCATTTGTTTTTAAATGTGGTTTTATTATTTCTGTTTTTATTTATTTCCCTTATAAGCCATAAAACGCACTCAATTGTTCCTGTTTCTTCAGGTTTTAGAGAGAACCAATCTATATCTAGGAACTAGAGATTCGGGGGTGGCTTTTTACTAAGTACCCACCTAGCAACCACCTAGTAATGTCTTAGCAACCTCCCGGAACACCCTAGCAACCACCAACAACACTTGAGCATTGTGACAGCAAGTTTTACATGGACAGGTAACATTCAGATTTTCTTAAGAACATTTCCTTCAGAACAATCGTAGTTAACAGGTTTGTTATTTGATTTGCATTGATGTTCATTTGTAAAACTGATGGGTTGGGACGTTGAATAGATATTTTTCTTGACATGACACATTGAGATCTTTGCACTGTTGTTTTGCTCACAAACGTGAAGGTTAGGACTCGCTGTGCCCTTAAGTCGTCTGAAGCTCATCTAGAATCAGCTGTTAACTGCGGGGTTGTAACCGGAGTGTGTCTGAGGACTGTGCCAACATATGCCGGTATATCTAAGCCTGGCATTCCATGTGTGTTTATGTTTGCGATGTCTGGAGGAGCGTGCAACCGCATCAAGAAAATCACCTGCTCCTGTGGGTGCTTATGTTCACTAACAAGCACTTGCATTTTAAAAGTATTTTCATTATGTTGTCATTGAGGTCAGGCGTTAATGACTGATTATTTCTGCTTGTATGTGAATTTGGAGTTATATAAAATGCACTGCATAGATTCCCTCTTTCTCAGATTATTTAGATTGAAGGTTCTGCAATATTTTGGGCTCAGATACATGCATCATGATCTGTGATTCATATCACATAAAGATTGATCCAGCAGACCTTATGAAATGAGAACTCCATAACCTCAGTGACTGAAACAGTACCCTGCCCTGAAGATGAACTCCTACCTTAAAAAAAGAGCATGCTCAGGTCTAGAGCCATACAGTGTTGGGCAATGCGGTTTAATGAAATGTAAAAAAAAAATTGGATTCGTTTTTTTTTTTTTTTTTAGGTCTCAATGTTCACCAAAGCTGAATTTATTTGATAAAAATAAAGTAAGAACAGTAGTAACTGTTTTCTATTTTAAATATTATAAATGTAATTTATTTCTCTGATGGCAAAGCTGAATTTTCAGCATCATTACTCCAGTCTTCAGTGTCACATGATCCTTCAGAAATCATTCTAATATGATGATTTAGTGCTCAAGCATTTCTTCTATCAATGTTAACAGTTGTGCTACTTAATTAAATCTGTGAAAACCCTGATACAGTTATTTCAGGTTTCCTTGATGAACAGAATGTTCAAAAGAACAGCATGTATTTGAAATAGAAAAATAATTTGCACATTATTAATATTTTGACTGTAACTGTGCCTATAAACTAAACATGTAATACGCATGTGCATCACCGTTTTCACAGATTCACATTTTTGAAGTTTACACGGAGATGATAACGGTATCGCTTTCAAAACTTGTTTTCAAAAACTTGCACTTTGAAACCTACTTCAAAGTTTGCGTTCTCAGGCCACCAAAACACCATTATCATGTAAATGAACAGCCAGAACGCGTTAAACGTTTTCTGTTTTCAGTTGAAAGCACGACGGTGTTGTGTAAGCACCCTAAGCGCCCTAACTACTGATTTTTACAACGTAAATGAATCAATCAAAAACCTACTTAAGCTGGAGAATGACTTTCTTCTAGAGCTGCTGTACAACCAAAACAATCTTTGTTGCATTAATTTCCTATTATCACTGTAAAGCTGCTTTGAAAGAATCTGTATTGTAAAAAGCGCTATATAAATGAAGGTGACTTGACTTTTGATCTTAATGCCTCATTACTAAATAAAAGTATTTAAAAAAAAACTCATACTGACCCCAAACTTTTAAACCTTAATGTACAGTATTTAAAATGTTTTTAGCATTTAAGTGATTGTTCCATCTATAAATCTTTGTTATATTAGCATTCAAACTTGGATCTTGCTTCCTATATTAAAGGTGCAGTAAGAGATTTCTGAGAACAAGACACTTGTAGCCAATCAGCAGTAGAGGGCGTGTCCATTCATGATATGGCAGGAGAGAGATTTAAAGAGCAAGAGGAAGATTTAAAGAAAGACTGTAGAAGGAGAGATGGCTGAGAGACATTACAAAATAGAAAAGCTCAGAGGAATATCACTAGAAAAAGAAGGGTTATGATCCGGCAAGAGCTTTCGGACCCGCGTTAATATTAGAAAAGCTTTCCAGTGCTGGAGAGACCGAAGCGTGAAGGCCTGAAAACGGTTGCGTTATTTCTGCTCCATATGCAAGTAACTTTGGTTTTGCTGTTTCACAGAACCAAGATATGCTGTTGTTGTAATGTTTGCATAGTAATGGGACAGTTTTGAGTGCCATTGTTTATCTGTGTTTCTCAAAAATTGCTTACTGCAGCTTTAAGGGGAGGAGGAAATCTGTGTAAATTTTTAAACGGATATAGTAAAACATTAATTGGAGCTAAGAAATGGGGAGAGTGGGGTAAAATGTCTTAGCATTTAAGTGATTGTTCCATCTATAAATCTTTGTTATATTAGCATTCAAACTTGGATCTTGCTTCCTATATTAAAGGTGCAGTAAGAGATTTCTGAGAACAAGACACTTGTAGCCAATCAGCAGTAGAGGGCGTGTCCATTCATGATATGGCAGGAGAGAGATTTAAAGAGCAAGAGGAAGATTTAAAGAAAGACTGTAGAAGGAGAGATGGCTGAGAGACATTACAAAATAGAAAAGCTCAGAGGAATATCACTAGAAAAAGAAGGGTTATGATCCGGCAAGAGCTTTCGGACCCGCGTTAATATTAGAAAAGCTTGTGGGGTAAAATGTCTTAGTACCTTAATCTATCAAAATGTGCATATTTTTGGTGCCATGTTTTGGCCTTTCAAAGTAGTTCTGCATGGTAAAAATATAGGTTTTCTGTCAGGTAACATTTATTTTATACTCAAGCAAATTTATCCAGTTCTCAAAATACTTGGTGTAATGCCAATGCATTAACCATATAAATGATTTGTCCAAAGGTTACTCATGAATTATTCAACTAAGAGTGAAGAGAGAGAAGTAATTTTTATGGATCTAACTTTTGGAGATTATTGTTACAGTTAATGCACAGGTGTGGGAGTTTATTTGGGAACATTAGGATCACTGGGCTTCATTTATGAAACATGAGCAGATTTCTGTGTAAATTGCTCGTAAAAACAATCTTATGTGCATTTACACATTTATTCATTTAGCAGATGCTTTTGTCCAAAACAACTGCAAAACTGTCACAACAATTTATGTAAGAGCGGTTTTACAAATGATTTGCACAAATTTGTTCTGCTTTTGCTTTGTCAAGGAGAGCCATTATGTGGTCTTGGTCAAGCAGTTTCTGAATATGGTTTGCAATTCTGGGAAACTAGCAAACTAGTTGAGCTCTGAAGAGACACTGTCAGAAAATTATCTCAGGCTATCTTTGGTTGTAAGAACGTGACAGGGCCGTCTTTGAACCTCTCTCACTGGGCCCACCGTTTAGGCGCCACGACCACAGAAATCGCCACAATTGGTCATCTTTTGTCTGGGATAGCTCAAAATCGTACAATGTGTACCGGGCATAAATGAGTACCAGTTGGGTAATTGTATGCAATTGGTGGTCTGCACAGTCACTGTGGTTATGAGGCTGAAAGGGCACTAAGCAGTCCATATACATGGCTGTGCGTGCGTGCGTGCGTGCGTGCGTGTGTGTGAGAGTCTATGAGGCCTGGAGCCAGACTGTGGTATTGCAGCTGGTGAATTAGTTGCACCTGCCCTTTCTGTCAAAACAAACAGTCAGATATCAACACTTAGTGTCAACACTTAACCCCTCTGTTTTCTTTTTCTTTGTCTCAGAGTTCTTGTTATTGTCTATCTATATCTTTTTTAAAGCAGAGATTAAAAAAATATATTTTTGAGGATGGATGATGGATGATGTTTAGGATAATATATATTTAACTGCTAGATGAATTCATTATTTAATTAAAGGGTTGCACAATATACACTACTTTTTAAAAGTTTGGGGTTGGTTAGATTTTTTAAAAATGTTTAAGAAAGTCTCGTATGCTCATCAGGC
Source organism: Squalius cephalus (assembly GCF_949319135.1). NCBI lineage: Eukaryota > Metazoa > Chordata > Actinopteri > Cypriniformes > Leuciscidae > Squalius > Squalius cephalus. The sequence goes on along the minus strand of NC_137128.1, from coordinate 41,765,140 downwards.
TGCATTTATTTAATCAAAAACATAGTAAAATCAGTAATATTGTGAAATATTATTACAATTAAAAATAACTTTTCTGTGATGTTAAAGCTGAATTTTCAGCTGAATCATTCTAATATGCTGATTTGCTGCTCAAGAAATATTTCTTATTATTATTGACATTGAAAATAGCTTGTGGTGACCTTTATATTTCTTGTAACCCTGTACAATTCTTTACTGCCACCTTGCTAGGGATGGGTATCGTTAAGGTTTTAACGGTATTACTACTCTTACCGATACTCCTTATCGATCCGGTACTTTAACGGTATTCTTATCGGTTCTTTTTGTTATATTAAAAAAAAGGAAAAAAATAATTTAGAACATAATTAATATTACTTTAAATTTTGAAATGTAAAATAAATATCTATAGCAAAAGAAAAAGCAATGCTTTAACAAAACAAATAAAACATGCATGTTATGCAGAAGGGTGCAGGCTTTTGTGCTTTATATACAGAAGACATAGGACACCAAAAACAAACTACAAACACATGGTCAAACAAAAAAAAAGTATACAATAAAACAAATATACAAATTATATACCCAGTGCTTTAATTTCAGTAATGTCTACTGACATTACTGTTCAGGAGTAATATGGGCTAAAAAGACATCTAATAAAGTCAGATGTAAAATAACACTGCATAGTTTATCATAGATAGATTAAAGCTTATAAAAGCCAAAATTATTCATTCAAGAGCTGCGACTGATTTTCTCTTTGCCTTTTGTTGTTTGATTCACATGAATGGAGCAATCGTCAGCAGGTTTATTAGACTGCTGCCTCTTTAAGACCAAATGCAGATCTAATCATTAAGCCAATATTTTCTCCCAACTATTTACGCTCATGTAAGACATAAACTGTATTTAAGTGAATAAACTGTTTAAGTGAATCTCCAAGACGGCCATTTTGACATATTTTTGTGTATATTTGATCGTTTAGATGCGCACACGAAGCCCAAAATATACGTTGCTTGTCTCGTTGCGGTGTGTTTCGGAGCGCGCGCCGCATTTGGAACAGCGTCTATTGCTCAATTTTGGTACTTTTAATAGCCTTTTATTATCAAACGCGTCCCGCAGTTTAGCAACAGTATAGACTACATTTTACAACAATCACCGATCATGCAGATTCTGAAGTTACGTTTGGGTTTTAGGGAGAAATGACAGCGCACCGCTGTGAAGGGAAGGAAGCTGCGCTGGAGAGAATGCGGCTTTAGTTTGTAATGGTTATACATCAAATATCTTTTTTATAATCATTGGAAGCCAAAATCTAAATCTAAAATAAAATTAGTTTAATATCAAAGATCTAAAGTGTAGCCTAACCGTTTGAATGTTTAGTTCTGTCCTCATCATCACTCATTAAGCAGGGCTGTTGTGTTGTGCGCGCCGTCGCTCCACGTGAAAGATCGCTCTCTCTCTCTCTCTCTCTCTCTCTCTCTCTCTCTCTCTCTCTCTCTCTCTCTCTTTAGCAAAAATGCATCACAGTCAAATAGTTCAATATTATTATATATAGAAGTGGCTGGCGAGATTAAATTTGCAAGATAATAATTTCTTAATAGCAATAGCACTTTCTTAATTTCTCCAGTACCGACAGCAGAACCGATAACGTCCGAGCTTATCGATCCAGCGGTATTTCAAAATTCAGCACCGGGGCCCGTTTAATACCGGGTTTCGGTACCCATCCCTACACCTTGCTGAATAAAAGTATTCATTTCTTTAAAAAAAAATCATACTGACCTCAAACTTTTTAACCATAGTGTATTTAGAATTTTTATAGAATTGTTATATTTTATTTATATATAAATTACTACAGAATTTACTTAAGACCATGTTGTTATCATCAGGTTTTGTGATATGCATTGCGATAGGATTTTTATCTATTAATCCAAATAGTTTACGAAGATCTGCGGATGGAGATCTGATGCCATAAATGTTTTGTGTCCTTTCTGGATTTTATATGTCAAGATAAGGCTCAATCAGAAGTGAAATGTAAAACCTGTAAGGCTGGATATTTTTTGCAGATATTCCACTTCAGAAAAGATTTGCTGTTCATTTAAGATGTTTTCTTTAGAACAGTGATTGCTGTCCTTCTGATGCATGCAAATCTGATGCTGGAGAATGAACAAGACTTTAACCAGACCTGACTGTATCACCATGAATTTAGATTTTTATTTTTTTTATGGAATACTGCAGTGTTATATATGATTTATCCGTGCACATCATTATTTTAAATTCATGCCATAGTAATCTTTTATCAAAATAACATCCCCTCCCTCTTACAGCAACAAATCGTCTCTTCTCTGATGACACGTTTACTGGCGTGAGGGCACGACAACCTGTCACTCACATGAGATCGACCAATAGGAAACCACAACCATCCAATCAATTCCCTATGGACAAAATCAAGTCTCGCCCTACATTTTTTTTCTCATTTGAGAAGCTGCTTCAATAGCAACTTCCGTTTCATGACAACTTTAACAATAATGTTATAGTGACAGTGTGCAAAAGTTGTGACAAAAAAAAATCTAATTCCTGTTATGTGGTCATAAAGATTTCTAAATTCTGTTCTGCACTCTGTAACTATTTGTTTTGGTTTGCAAAGCCATGCTTTGCTCCTCTGTGTGTGTGTGTGTGCGCGCGTTCATGTGCCTTCCTTATCACATTAGCTCTGCAATGTGTCACCATTTGATTTAACTGCTACAGAGTCTGAATAGAATTCATCCATAAATCTCCCACTCCCACTGGTATTGTTTGCAGCTCACCACAGTCTGTCTTTGTCCTTTGAGGTTCAGATTTGGCTCTTTCACTGCTACGGGTTGAGAAACATCTTTCCGAAACATCTGACATCTCTCCAAATAGAAGTTGAATTTGTTGCTAGTATGGCGGATGAGGTTAGAGATGTTATAGGGCAGTAGGATAATAATATCTTGACAGTAAATGTTAAAATTAAACTCTCACTTTTGAATGGCAGTCAATGGAGAAAGATGGTGTAGTTATGGCATCTGCCAGCAGGGGAAAACGGGCCATGCTAACCAGCCAAATCTCTTGGTTCAGATTGAAACTTTGGCCAACTTCATTGATCATTACAGACTTCAGATGGCACTTTCCTGCTATTCGTCAGCTGTGTTTGACAATGCTTTGAATGTTTATGAGTTCTTGTCTGTAGTTGTTTTTGGATTACAAGAGAGATTGAAGAATGGAGGAGTTTATAACGCAGAAGAGGAATGAAGGAGCATAGGTTTTGAGTAACAGCACAAATGAACTGATGTTTTAATTCCTTGTGTAGATCTTTACCGTTACTTCTTGTTTAGAGCGGCTGTTGATGCAAGATCAGCTATTTCCCAAAACTGAGCCAAGAGCAACTCTTGAATACATTTCATGGGGTGATGAGGCCTGAGACTGATTCAGACTCTTCACAACCTTATAAGAGCAGAGAATGTGAGTCCTCGACATTTGTAAACCTCAGAGAGAATGATGTGTGCTGTGTTTGAAATGGAATACTAGTGTACTGCATACTACTGTACACAGTATACGGTGTACTGCTTAGTTTAGAGTTTTCCCTTCAAAGTTATATACATGCATAGTATACATTTATACATACACATGTAATCTTTTAATCTTTGAAATATGACTATTTGCATTTTTAATTCTGAGATTTATTTGTTTTACCCTTCTACAGTTAATATTCTATAATTAATTCAGTGAATGGCATCCCGTTATAATCTTTTGTTCAAATTTATTTTATTAGGATAAACCCCTTGAGATGCATCATCTCGTTTTCAAGGGGGTCCTAATAAATAAGACTCCTTTGTAATTAGCCTTTTTTATTTTGAAATTCATTTATTTCTTACACTTAATATATTGTATTAATTCAGTGTCCATTTGTAATCTTTTAAATAAGACTATTGTGCTTTTATTTAATTTTTAGATTTATACCTGATTAAAAAAACTATTTTAATTACACTATACTACAGTTAATGTTATTGTATGATTTATTCAGTGAATGGCATCCACTTATAATCTTTTAAATAAGATTTTTTTCTCACCCTTTTCTACAATTAATGTATTGTATGATTAAAGGTAGGGTAGGCAATTTCAGAGAGGCTAGCAATAGAAAGCTAGCTTTGAAAGGATTAGATCCCACCCTCCCTTCAGATAGTCTCCAAAGCCACACCTCCTCCAAAACACATGAGCACGTACAGCCAGAGCAGAGTCTGCAATGCGTCACGAGACAAGAGACAGTGTTATATTACCTCATGTCTCAAAGCACATAATAATAATAAATGTAAACAACTTACAGAGCTCTTTCTTGTACCACCTGACTGCTGCAGATTCATTTCGGCATTGATAGTGTTGACTTAGAAACGCATAAATCCGAGTCTGAGGATGTGAACAGCTCTGGGTAGAACGTCACGGGTTGGCATCTCGTAATTACAGTTAGAACATGGCGTTAAACAAGCATACGCTTGTTGTTTTGGTTCAGGAGGAGCTCAAAAATGCGGCTGCTGTTTGTTTACGGTGCTCGGTGACTGACGTCTGTCTACAACTCTGCATAGCCTCATAAAAACACACTGATGACGTGTGATGTCTGCGTGAGCAGGTGCACGGAGGTATGGAAATGCAATGATTGGACAAAGAGTTTTTGGTCCAGAGACTTTTAATAGACCACTTTAATTATTGTTTGCTATCAGGATGTGAAGAGAGTTTCAACCAGTTTAACAAATGAAAATCATTGCCTACCCTACCTATAAGTCAGTGAATGGTGTCCATGTATAATCTTTAAATAAGATTATTTTGCTTTTATTTAATTTTGAGATTTATATATATATATATATATATATATATATATATATATATATATATATATATATATATATATATATATATATATATATATATATATATATATATATATATATATATATTAGGGCTGCATGATATTGGAAAAAAAATTACATTGCAATATTTTTTCCCAACGATATATATTGCGAGCCATCAATCCAGGCTAAAGTCAATAATTACCATTCCATGATATTAATAATTTCACTAATAAGCAAGCTTCATTACAAGTGACAAAAAGGTCACTTAATATTTTATTCCAAAATTAGAACATATTAACAGATATTTGTTTGTTCATTAGGCTATAATTCGCATTCATGTAAACGGCACCTAAAAGCTGTCACAAAGATCCAGCAAAAGTAATGATTATGAATATGTAAAATATTGCAATGAGACATTTTAATTGTTTATTAATAAACAAGTGTTTTCTGTGTCGGCTGCAAAGATGAAGTTGACGATACTGACTTGCGATCTTCGCAGTAGTGAACGCGCCGGAGAGAAATGCACATTTCATACGGATTACATCGTTTTATTTTGTTTTGAATGGTTCTGTTTAAAAGTAGAGATTTCTGTAGATAATATATATATTTCTATTTTTTTTTTTAGGTGTGTGAGGTGAGTTGGCTACCTTATACGCTGAGTTTCAGTTCATGGATGATAGCTTAAGCTCCAGTTCAGGCGCTGGCGCCTCTCTGTCGTGATTATCTATTGTCTGCTATATTTACTTTTTATTTATTAAATCCAGGAAATTGGATAATGAAACACTGATTAAAATTAAGATACAATTAATACAAAACGAAATTCGTTTTAAAGAAAGGCTTTGTGCTTTCTGTTTGAGGTCTCTGTGAAAGTTTTAAAGCAGTCTTTTAGTGCCGCTTTCAGAGCACTCATGTCCGTAACGGAGAACTGTCACGTAACATTGTTTTTTCCTCATAAATGCGAACACGAGAAATAAAAGGCAAAAGACTTTTTAAAAAAGACAACCATCCACAACTTTATAACACTCCAGGCAAAGCACCTCTTTTTGGTCAACACCCTCCTTTTTGTAGCCGAAATAGTCCCAAATAGCTGATTTTGACTTTCTTTTTGGTACGAAATCATAATTTTTTTGCGGCGGATCCTCTTCGTCGCCCATTTTTAGCTATAGGATTGCCAGTGAATGTTGGCTGTGAGCGGTGAGCAGCGGCACAGCGGAACGTGCATGTCACCCCAGCAACAAGCCATACAACAAACTCGTGTTTACTGTGTGCTACCGTTCTCTTAATACACCATGGGTGCTACTACCCTTCACATCGCATGTTCCGGCGATATGACCATCGCTCATACGCACATCGCGATGTCGATGTTAAAACAGAATATCGTTCAGCCCTAATATATATATATAAAATTGTCAATTACACTATACTACAGTTAATATGTTGTGTGATTAATTCAGTGAATGGCATGCAGTTGTAATATTTTTAGATAAGACTTATTTTAAGATTAATATTTTGATTAATATGTTTATTTTATTTTTTTGTATTGTATGATTAATTCAGCAAGTGGCGTATGCTTTGAAATATGATTATTTTCCTTTTCATTCTAGTTTTGTGTTAAAATGTCTTTTGGCACTCCAGCAAAATGAGTTTTTTTATTTTTTATTTGATGTTTTTCAAGTGATTTATTTGCAACACTGAAAGTTCAAATCAAGCACATTGCATTGTTCGCTGGTTCTATATATCACATTTTGGCATAGTAGGTCCTCCAGATATTCTGTGCATATATATTCTGTATACTAAATACATACTGTGAGAATTCTATTACAAAAACAGTGCAAGGACTGTTCAAAGTAGGAGGATGAGAATAAGGGAAGGAAAAGACAAGTCCTTTTGAGGATAGATGTTTAGATACGAGACAGAACAATGAGACATACTGAGACGGTCCAGATTCAGGATCCCAACAGAGAATCACTTTCAATCCAGAGCTTTATCTTTGTCTGGAAATCCAGCCTCTAGTGTTTGAGGCAGTTAGAGATCCACACCTGACTCCTGTCTGTAAAGTATGTTCGAATGGTTGTTCTCACAGTGCAGTCTGTAGTTCAGCAGTAATTTAAACAAACCTCATCTTGCCAGAAAAGCTCTCTGTGTCCTAATAAAGGCAGAAGATGGAGACCAGAACGACTACAGAATGTAGTCTGAGTGAACTCCTCCTCCGAGCTGTGCTGGGACTGCAGGTTAAATGTAAGTAAGGGAGTTTTTATAAGATTCCAGAAGTGATTTGACTGTTTCTACTGATGTCTCTCATATTCCCATACAGGGATACTTTTTCTATTGCTTTATGATAATATTAGTCACGTGTGTCTGTATACTTAAATTTGTACTTGTTATATTGCATACCTGCACAGCACACAGCTTTACAGCGATTACAAGGGCTCATGTCAATAAATGTCAAGTGAATAACAGCAGTGGGCATCTATGTTTGAGCATGAAGCGTTTAGTAATCTCTAGCTTAGGTCAGAGCATTTAGACTGAACTTTGTTGTTTTTGTGTGATGTCTGTTCTTCCCACAATGCTTTGATGCGGCCCATCGTTCAACTTTGTCTCATGTAAACACAAGATTGTTGCTTGGCAATGGCACTAGCAGTTCCTTGAGTGATGAATGTGTGAAATCAATCTCAGTTTTGAATCCTGCTTTTATTTTGATGCCTTAGACTACACAACAGGATCCAACACTCACAGTTCAGATTTTCAGCTGTCTTTAATTTTTCCTAGAAATTTCACCTATATACATTCAGCAAAGTGAAAATCAGATGTATTGTAAATAACACAATAATGTATAAAATGCAGTTCAATATGATTCTGTTGATATAATTATTGTTTGATTATACTGAATCTCTTGATTCATTGATTGAAATACAGAAAAGCAGTAATGGTGTGAAATATTACTGTTTAAAATCACTGTTTTCTGTAATATATTTTAAATGCAATTTCTGTGATGCAACGCTGAATTTTAGCATCATTATTCCAGTCTTCGGTCACATGATCCTTCATAAATCATTCTAATATGCTGATTTGCTGCTCAGGACACATTTCTTATCATCAATGTTGAAAACAGTTGTGCTGCGTAATATTCATATGGAAACTTATTATTTTTTTTTAGGATTCAAAATCTGGTTATCTATGCAGAAAATGAATAACTTTTATCCTACTATAACACTCTATACAATTATCACAATATCAGATTTGCATATTACATTATTATATTACTTTTATTGTTTCATCATCTCACATTATAAGTTTATACTGAGATATACTGTGTTATTGACCTATTGCACAACCCACACTCATAGTCCTGCGTAACCAGCTACTAACCTCTAAATGACCAGAATAGACTCAGTCATAACTCCTTGGCTCACTGGAAGCATCGAGTCTAGTTATTTGTGTTTGTGTTTTTAGGTCTCAAATGTACTCTCTAATTCTGCAGTCAGGGCAGGTAAATTAGATATCTCCTTCTTAACATCAACTACTTGATCATCATAACTTCATAAAAATCTTGTATACATTGTATTTATTGTACAGTTTTGTTTATTTGTATCCTAGAATTGGCCAAGGGAGAAGGAAAAGTAGAGGTATGACTTCCAGGAGTGAAAGGAATATGATAGATGAGTGTGGTGAAGAGCACATGCACAGCAGAGCCGGATAAACATAAGTTAGCCACTCCTCCTTGAGGTCTCTCAGCCAATCACGTCACACATTGCCTTATTAAGGGCAGCAGTGCTTGAGTGGTACAGTAAGATGACTTGGAGATGACAAGAGATGGACATGTTTGCATGTGCATGTGCCAGTATTATGACGCTCTGGCTAGACTGGGTTTTCTTCAAAATGTAGCAGTCAAACATTTTTTTGGCTATGATATTTTAGAGTTCAAGCTGTCTGAAACACAGCTGCCTGAAAAACATTGATATTTTAGAGCTCAAAATTTGATTATACATTTTTATACTTGGGTTAATCATGAAAAACCCATATTTTTTTATTTATTTGTATTAAGTTGTACCTGTTTGTAGTGTAATCGGATAGCATTCTGAATTGCATGATAACCATCAATCTCATGTATGAAATCACTCTAAATAAGGACTGAAACATTGTCAAGTTTGCATGAATACACATTGTGTGCTGTCTTGTTTTACACAATGCCCATTGTACTGTGGCGTACAATAGAAATACTTTTAAATGTGCCAGTAAAAGCAGTTGTGTTTCGGGCAGCTAGTTATAAACATAACAATTATTATGCCCCTTCTCATGTCATGACTGAGTTTTACACACTGTTTAGTGCAGTGTTTCTCAAATCCAGTCCTCGGGACCCACTTCTCAGAATGTTTTAGATGTCTCACCATCCAACATCCTAAGAAGCTGATTAGTGAGAAATATAAAACATTCTGGTTGGTGCATGGATCCCCAGGACTGGAGTTGAGAAACACTGGTTTACTGAACCTCACAGGACCTTTGGCTCTTGGTGCTCCCTCTAGTGCACACTATGACAATGTCACACTAAAGTTGAAGTGTTTTATTAGGTTGTGTTGGCATATACCTGTGTGGGCCTATTGCACTTTCATTCTGTCTGGTTTGTCTCATGCTAACAATGATTTGCAGCAACAAAGGAATCGACAGTACTTTTCAGAGAGAGTTTTGAGGCAGTTTGATTGACAGACACTTTGGCGATGTGACAGAGTTAACTTTACGCATGGAAGTGCAGACAAAGAAGTTCACATAATTATGATGCAGTTATTGTGTTTTAAATGTATGTTTTTCTTCTAATATTTATATTAAATTTTTCTTCTCATATTGATATTTTATTTCAGCTGCTAAAACATATATTTTTTTAACTAGTTTTAGTTTGTTAAAAATAACAACACTGGCAGTAATGTTGTCAAACACCTGTTTAAGCGACTTGGCAACTAGGCAACAATTTCCAAGAATAATCCTAATAGTTTGTCAATAAAATCAAAGCTGCAGTCCATAACTTTTGGAGCTCTTGCGGTTAATAAACAGAACTGCATGCGTTTTGCGGAAGAACATTATAGCCGGAGCTACTTCTCTCTGTTTATGTATGTGACGAGTCACACAGGTACTGGGTTACTCCACAATGGTATGATCCGACCGGTCTAAAATTGTCTGGATATAAACACTTTTTATAGGTGTACCGTAGTGATTCAGGATAAGACAAAAAACGGTTTGGAAAATTGATTCATGATGTACTCGCTCATTACATATTTTTTTTGTAAATTTTTAACTCAAAAAAGTTATGGACTGCAGCTTTAACAATCAATTTTATTGATTGATTGTTAATGTTAATACAGCAAAAGGTATGTGAGTAATATGTGTACTATACTGGATGGTGTAGTTACAGCATCTACCAGTAAAAGGGCTAACTTTTTAATGCTAACCAGCTAAAACTTAAAGGCCGCCTGTGGTGAAGTTTTGAATGTTGTTTATATGTCTATGTGGAGTTTTTAAAGACAAACCATGTGCAAATTCATAAGTCAACACCAATGTAGAGTATTTTCTCCTTAAAACTGCAGTAAAAAAGACAGTCTCAAAAACGCGGTTTAAAATAGCTGGTGTTTCTGATGCCACAAATATGTTGTAACCAATCATGTCAACATGTGGGCGAGCTTTAGCATATCATGATTACTATCCTGCAAAGCAGGGGAGTCTCAAGAGAAGCCAGGTTATCACGGTATGTTTTTCTGTTGATATGAAAAATCAGGTACATTTGGCAATATAGTGGGTTAATTGTATATAATGTATATTACGATGTGAACTATATGCCTTTCTCCACTGACGTTCTAAGTTGTTCAAAGCGTTTCTAAGGATGCTGATTTTTAGAAGGCAGCTGTCTGACTCTGAGATGGCGAACGGGAACATGGTTTGAGTAACGTTAGCAACACATTATTAGCTGTTTGATAATATAGTAAAGCCAGGCTAATCATATTAATTACCGTTATGTGTCATATTAACTACAGTAAAGTTGACCGAGTGGATCAGGTATTCTGAGCTGGTGTGAGTGAGTGGAGGCGGGGCTAATTTGCATATTCATAGATCCGCGTATACTAAATGAACCAAGGGTGCGAGTAACATTCAAGCTATTTTAAGGCATGAATAATTTTTTTCACAGGAATTTTTTTTTTTAAATATGTCATTTTGGTGATCAAAGGATGAGTTTTAAGGGATAAAATTGACATCCAAAATGTCCTGTCGCATTCGTAGCAATAAGCATAAAAGCATCAAAATTACATGGAAGATAGCTTTTATCTTGTTTAGCAGTCTTTAGTGTGTGCATTATAAGAATATAGAATTTTCTTAATAATACAGCTTGATTTTAATAAAGCTTCACATTCATTTGCCTTGTTTTTCTGACTAAAATATGTTAAAAACAGGTCTGACTAATTAAAGACTTTCGTCTTTGCATCACCGAGTATTTGTGACTCCTGGATTGCTGACGCATGTGTGAGTGTGTGTAAATGTAGCAGCGATCATGTCATAAGTCCAAGAATCTACCGTGCTCCCACAATCCACTTTTATCATCCAGGCTAATTTCTGCCTGTAATCAGATTACTGCCTGTGAGCTGCCTAGCACCTCTCTCTCTCTCTCTCTCTCTCTCTCTCTCTCTCTCTCTCTCTCTCTCTCTCTCTCTCTCTCTCTCTCTCTCCCTCTCCCTCTCCCTCTCCCTCTCCCTCTCCCTCTCCCTCTCCCTCTCCCTCTCCCTCTCCCTCTCCCTCTCCCTCTCCCTCTCCCTCTCCCTCTCCCTCTCCCTCTCCCTCTCCCTCTCCCTCTCCCTCTCCCTCTCCCTCTCCCTCTCCCTCTCCCACCCTCCCATGTGTTTGCTTTAGCCCTGCAGTTTTGCCTGTGTGCATTTCCATCACGTTGAGTCCATCCGTGGCGGTCCCTCTCTCTCTCTTGCTCTTTCTTCGTCTGCCTGAGTCTGTGATTAGGTCTGTCTGTCCTTTTCCTCTCTTTCCTCTGTTTTCTTCTTTCCTTTTCATTCCAACATGTTTCAAAACCAGTGGATTACGAACTATCTCAACCATGTCACACAGTGTAGTCAAGGTAAGTGTGGAACTGTCTGTATTGTAAGTGTGGTAACACACGGTAAGTGTGGAACAGGCTGATTTATGGGGATTTGAGTGAAAATCGTTACCGGGTCATTGATTGAATAGTTATAGAAAGGATCACACAGTTGTCTGATTTAAGAATGGATGGCTTTGTTTTAATTAATTTGGCATTGTGTGATCCTGGAAAACATAATTCATTTTAATAGTTGTACAAAACAGAAGTATATGACTCTTGCTTTACTCTTGTTCTGTTGAGTATGAAGATTGATTAATTGATCAGATGGAGTCTGAATACTTGTAGTGTGCTAAAGGTTGCTGTGAACTGACCATTTGGAGATCGTCTGCATCAGCTGATGACTGTTGCCAAATGAATCAAAATGGTCATTCTGCCTGGAGTCAGTGTAGAAATACAGATAGCCCTGTCAATGGAGATTTTCAAATAGAAAGTATGCCTTTATTCTATACTATTAATTTGCCATCATTATTTTGTATAATAAATTTTGTATTATTGTAATAATGTAAATATTACATTGGCCATTAGTCAATCTGCTCTCCAGAGAACAGGAATCAATATTAAACACTTGTCTGTGCAATTGATAGAGTTTGCTTTTTTAATACTTGGTCATCAAAGGGAACAAGATCATTGGCAAGCTCACTTAAGTCATATATCATTTTATCCATGTGCAGGTAAAACAACCAACCTCTAAAGTAAATGATTCTGGATAGACTGATGTATATTCGCTTGGCTGATTTTTGCTTTTTGAGGTTATTGACCTCAGCTGATAAAAAGAAGTCTTCTGTGAGCACATTTTCTATATTTTTTATTTACCAGATCTAATTGTAGAATTTTTAAAAACGTATTTTAATCTATTTCTCACCATGAATATGGGGTAGCTGGCACGGCGTTAAACTATAAACAAACATTTCCTTTTTTTTTTCTCAGTGAATTTCAAATGTCGTGTAAAATTTAATTATATTAACCAATGTTGCATTATTAATTTATATATCAAATAAATTCTGTTCTTTTGAACTTTCTTTTCATCACTGAATCCTGCAAAATGTTTCACAGTTTCCACAAAAATATTAAGCAGCTCAACTGTTTTCAGCACTGACAATAATAATAATAAATGTTTCTTGAGCAGCAAATCAGCATATTAGAATGATTTCTGAAGGATCAAGTGACGCTGAAGACTGGAGTAATGGCTATAATGGCAAATAAATGACTTTAAAATAGATTATTTAAAAATAGATTAAAATAGATTTTTCATATTTTACAATATTATTGTTTTTATCTATTCTACTGTATTTTTGATCAAATAAATGCAGCTTTGTTGAGCAAACGAACTATTGACACCTTGCTCATCAGCTCACCATTGGAAAAAACCTGTCAGTCATCCACTAAACTAAAATCAGGTCTCGTTAAAATGGAGCAGTTAAGAGCCTGCTTGTCTCAGTCTGTCTAAGATGTTTTGTTAAGCCAAATCTGTGTTTCAACTGCCAAAGTTTCAGAGTCGCATCTCTGTAGTGCCTGCAACTGTCACACTGTGAATAAACCTGAACGTAATGTGTTGATCATGAAAAAAAAATGACCCCAGACTGTGTGTCAACACTGTGTTAAAATGTGCTAATGGCAGGACGTGATAATTACTGTTGTGCTGTCCACACGTTAGATCATAAAATCCTTCACACAAACCTTGTGTAAAAGTGGTTTACTAGACGTCCGTCTTTCTGTGCAGTGAACTACATGTGTTTTAAGAAGGAGGGCCTGTTTTTTTTTTCACCCTGATCTCCCCATCTAGTATTTTTAGACAATGCCTTGTTCTTCTCATCACACTCGGCTAATTTGTGGCTGTCAGCATCCTGAAGTGATTCTCTGGCAACCCTGGGACGGAAACTCGTCCACTAGACTTCATTTAAGCTAATTAGGATGTCTTCACACCCACGTTTTACTTTGTTCTTCTCAGCTTGTTCTTGGAGCGAACCCTCCCACCCCAGCCCAGGTGCTCCATTTGGAGGGGGTAAATTTATCAGTCGACACTGGAGAATGTTAAACACAGTAACTCAAGCTGTTGACTGTACAGCGGGGTAAAAAATAATAATACGATGGGTTTAAAGGGATAGTTCACCCTAAAATAAAAAGTGTCATCATTTACTCACCCTTATGTTGTTCCAATCCAAAGAGCTTCTTTCTTCTGTTGAACAGAAGATATTTTGAAGAATGTTGGTAACCTGACAGTTGACGTTAGCCATTGACTTCCATAGTATTTTTTTCCACACTATGGAAGTCAATGGCGACTGTCAACTGGTTGATTACCAACATTCTTTCAAATATATATTTTTTGTGTTCAACAGAAGAAAGAAACTCTTACAGGTTTGAACAACTTGAGAGTAAGTGATGACACAATTTTCATTTTTGGGTGAACTATCTCTTTAAATGGCCAAAACATGAAGTTAAGATGGAATGTTATTTAAATTGGTGTGGCATCCTAAGATAAATTTGTCTCTTTCCCGATTCTAATGAAAACTTGAGTTGCTTAACTTCACTGTAAGCAACATTAAAGTACATGTAAGTACACAAAACTATTCAAGTTCAGCTGGTAAATTGAGTTTGCGTGTGCACACATTTCATTTTATTTACGTCAGTATAATACGAGTTGTTTCTTGGATAGATGTGAATTGTCTTGTAAAAGTCAGCTAACACTTACAGAATCTCAGACATAGCCAGGCCTCCTCTTCTCCTATAGGCTATGATAGCCTATATTATAAACATTGTTTACATATCACTGTAAAGCTGCTTTGAAACAATTTGTATTGTATAAAGCGCTATATAAATAAAGGTGACTTGACTTGATATATTTCTAAACATGCTTTTAAGAGATTGTCTTGTTTCTTTTGCAGGCTTTGTCGGTGAAGCTTCTGCTAAGCTCTACAGCCCGGCACTACTAAAGAAAAGAGCAATAAGGTTAGAATACATGAATCTTGCCTTTATAAAGACCATTTATCTTAGTTTTAAACTGTTCTCATAAGTGTATAGCTGAATTAAATCCTGAATGAATCCTTTTATGTTCTTTAATACTTAACTCTAAATGGGTTGATGAGAGATTAGAGATTTTCTGCCCAAACTGTCTCCTTACAGTAGCTCAGACCATAGTGAGCTGCCTGCCTACACAGCATTTATAAGGCAATCCCAGCATGCACTGCAACAACTTAAATCTATGATGGTGGACAAACCCGCTAAATTCGTAAATGAAAATGGACAAAGTCAAAATATAAGCAAACATACATGTGTGTACTTATGAGTCAAAATACACTTAAACATTTGTCTTTAGAAATGATTAGAAACCTAATTTCTTCATTAGCTTAGCAACATGTGCTAGTGCCAGATAAATGGGAACAAACTGGGTTTTGGAGCAGAGCTGCAGTATAGAGTTCTGCAGGATTTCTTGTGTGCTGCTGTTAAACTATATACATATCCCATTCTTACATCTTTATTCTGGAGTTCAAATAAATCAAATCTTTGCTGCTGCTGTTTCTGAATGGCATATCTATACTTCTGTTATAAAAGTGATTGTTTGAAATGAAGCTGTTGCACTCTGGACCTCAGGACACAGATTGTGTGTTGTGTTAAATATCTTGAGATCAATGGAAAGGGTAGATGTTTTGGTTACTGTGGTCACAAATTGCGATTGGTCACAATACTGCACATTATATTGATTCTTCAATAAAAAAGACTTTTGCCTAGGAGAAGAAGAGGCATAGTCTGCTGTTATCATCACAGACCCAGAGTGTGTATGTGTGGGTGTATGTGCATGTTATCTTTTGTTGTTTCTATTGGTTAAGCTGTTAAAAGAGAAGAATATGCTCTTGACATGACTTTTAATGTGTCCAAATAAATCAAAACATCAGTTCTAAAGGAGTTCTCGCGATAACACAATATAGAACATAAACAGGTTGTAGTCACAACTCAGAATGTCTAAATTAAGCTTTATATATGGATGTCATTGTCAATGATCGTGGTGTATGTTCTGCCATATATCTTAGTTATGTTTCATAGAATGGGAGTGGCCAATTTCATGGTATGAAAAATATAGTCCTGTAATAATGTCTAATTATTATCAGAAATACATTAAATGTAAAGGAACATAATGGTTTCAATAAGAAACTTACGCACATTCAAATAATATTTAACAGAAATCAGAAGCCAGAAATCGAGCCAGATTTTTGCATGTTTATTTATATGTTAATTTAAAATGAAACTAAGCACTGTCACAATGCTTGATTCTGATTGGTTGGTATGTTACAAGGGTCTTGATTTAATTTCCTATTATTGAACAGGAGTGGAGAAGTTTCAGGTTTGTTAACCACATTACAGTAGCATATCATTTCACCACATTCTTTTTACATCACTTTTAAACTAGTTAACTACTGTACAGCTTGTTTCTAAGCAAGATACTTAGTGGTGTGGGGAAGTATATACTATGGTATAAGTGGAAAAATTGACCTGGCCTGTTTACTATTATTATAAGTTATTGAAAATGTAATGCACATCAAGGGTGTAATGGCCATTACACCTTTTTATGCGTTATTTTTTAATAATTCAATGCTGAGTCAGTTATTTATCCATGTATAGTTTCCATATCAGGTGTGTCTGAAAAGTTTCCACGAATTCAATTTAAACCTGTTCAAGCTCTAATTGGTGTTCTGCGGTCCTGTTTATGAGATTGTTGTGCATGGCGAATGGTGTGCTGTAAACGGGAGTAATTGGAGTGTGCTGTTTAGGATGGCGGGACTGGTACCATGGTGAAGGGGAACTCTAGATGTATAAATACCTCAGCAGCTAATCTATTCCTGTGGTCAGATTCAAGTAAACGTTCAAGATCCTCTATGCTAATTCAGCTTAAAATGTCACACGGGAACACATTGGTAGATTTGGCCACATGATCATGACCTGCCTATGTAGAATTTTGGAGACACTATGTTCCAAGGTGTGCAGAGAATAGATGTTGGAAAAAATCAACAAAGATCTAATGTATCATTTGGGTCGTCATGGCCAAGCAGGTAGTGTGCCTACTGTTACATCCTTGTGGATTCTAGAACAACATTCCTATCAGCCAATTGGATTTTAGGGTTGTGGTTACACTTACTGTAGGTCCCTTTTAAAAAAAAAAGTGGTAGTGGCAGAAAGACCAAAAATGTATTTAAACATATCAACTGTATTTGTATCAATATGACACGAACGTGACATTTACTAAAGCAATATTGATTGAGATTGGATTGTTTTGAATTATGCACTCTCTGTTTTGCCTTACAGCTTTGGTGTGGATGACAAGACATCACTGGTTAGGAGTACTACAGATATTGATGCAAACATTCTTGCTGTGCTGCCCAAAGGTGAGAAATACTAAGATAAGGTAAAGGATGGAAATAGTGAAAGTTCTTAAAGTTGGATATTTACTAAAAATCCTTTTTAGTTTCAGAGCTAAGGAAGCAATTTGAAACCACGATCAGAAGTCATCCAGAAATGAACAGGTACATTTGGTCTCCCAAAAGTTTTCTATGCATGTTAAAATTAAAATGGCATATCTATAGCTCAAACATTTGAGTATGGTGTTAGCAATGCAAAGGTCATGGGTTCGATTCCCATTGAATGCATGAACTGATAAAATAAATGTATACCTTGAATCCAATGTAAATTGCTTTACATAAAAGCATCTGCCCAAATGCATAGATGTACAATGACTGAAGGCTTTTGAAAACTCATATAGTCTGTTTTAAGGAATGTTACCATTACAAAAAAAAAAAAAAAAATGTAAGTAACTTACAATGTTGCATCATTACTTTATGGAAAGCACTGTCAGTCTTAGCCTCTCAGTTTTCCAGAATGTTGTGTTAACCCAAACACTACATAAATCATGCAGGAAAGAGAGGATAGCAAGAAGGTTGGAGGGGATTGAATCTGATGTTCCATCTGCTCTTGCTACAAGCATGCAACACACAGCCGGCCTTGTGACTAATCGGCTACTGGAGGAGGACACACCACGCTACACACGTGCTTCAGATCCCAGTGATCCAGGCATTGTGGGTAAGACACCACAATTTATTTATTTCTGTAAGCAGACGATATACAGTGGAGAACTATAGCAAGAGACACTGTTACTTTAACCCCTTTAAACCTTGGTACATAGAAGAAGAGGTGTGCTTTAACTTTTATTAGCAACCTGAAACCTGGCAGGCACAATGTAACAGCTGAAAAAATGCATTGAAAAAAAAGCCCAGGTCATATCTAGTGACCACAGTATCATAGAATTTTGGACCAGTAAGCAATCACCCATTACAACCTAGATACCACACAACAACACACAAAAAACACTCAGAATGTTATATCAATGCCCTGGCATTGATCACACATTCTTCAGAAGTAAAATGAATTGTGTGCTGTGGATACAATGAATGTTGATGTCCTCTCACTCTCTGTTTGCCTCTCTATAGTGCGGCGCTTCAGTCGTGATGAGATGGAAGCTCCAGAGCGGCAATCCAGAGGTCGGACACGTCCAGATCCACAGCCGCCCGCCAATCCTGACCCGATAGGCCTTACCCCAGCAGGGTCTGACGCAGCCAGCCTCAGCTCTAAAGCGGAGCGGATCGCACTCTACAAAGCTGAACGCCGACGACAATTATCAGAACGTTACGGAATCCTCCTCGACCAGGAGGTGGATCTGGATTACACGCCACGCTACACACGTGCACGGAGAGAGTCTGACTTGTCGGACAGAGGTGCTCCTCCTGACAGGGGACGTGGTGAAAGCAGAACAGGGGGTGGGGCTTTGCAAGAGCAGGATAAGGGGCGGGATCGAAGCAGCAGCAGGTCTAAATACAGCAGTTCAGGGATAGGGCGGGTCTTTATGCCTTCTGACCCCGCCCCCGATCCTGCTCCTCCGTCAGGCTTTGATGCCGAGCGAGAGAGAGAGAGGGCAATGAACTTGGAAAATTATAGACGAGCACCTGATCGAAGTCCGAAACCACGGCCACCGGAAGCTCCGGTTCCCATGGAAACAACTGCTACCCAACCAACAAAGGGTGTTGCTGTTGTCACTGTGGCAAGTTCTCCTAGAACAGCACGCAGAGCTTCGTTGCCCACAACACGATATGGCATCTCTCCTGGAGATCTGTTCATTGAGCAACAAGCTCAAAATATCCTCAACAGACAGGGGTAAGTATGTTTGCAGAGTTCTGGATCTTAGAAAGTGTTTGAGGACCCTGCTTTTGATTGATGTGGTATTATCTTCCTGTGTTGGCTTTCTTCCTATTGAAACAACAAGTTGGTGTGGGACATATAAGAGGACTTGCTCTTTTTTGTATTTAGCTTGAATGAATGCTACCATATCGATGGCCTCAAAGTTAAAAAAACATGGACTAATGGCACAAAACTGCCAATTCGATTTTTAAGATGGGGTCTTTAAGTCCCATAAAATAAGATTTTGACTAGTTTGGAATGAGGTTTTATTAGAATACAAATGTGTTAAATAATGGGTACATGAGTAATGGATAAATTAAGGGACTGCATATTTACAAAGACGGATTTACAACATATACTATAAAGAAAAGCTGCATAAAACAAGAGATTTGAGATCCCAGCTTGCTTAATTTTTAGAAATCATCCTACTGTTTAAAGCAAGTAAATGCAACAGGGTTAACAATTGCCATCATCTATCTATACCGATAAACTGGTGGACTTCGACAAGGACTAATGCTTTGTTTTTTTTTTGCCTCACTCCTATAATGCTAAAGCTCTTACATTCTCCTTGTAAAAATGCTGAATGGACCAGCTTTTGTGTTTAGTCAAGTTCGCAGTCATGCCAGAGAGCTGGGGTGAAATACCTGTATGTAGAACTGTTCACTGGACATCAGCAAGAAATTCACTCTGAAGCTCTGCTGAAAGATACTGCATTGTTTCACCTATTTTTAATGCTTAGTCTCTCCATAGTCATGGACAAGAAATGCACATTACTTAGTATGACAGTAATTGATTGATTTCAGACATTTAGAACATTTATCTCAGCATCAGAGGAGAAAAGCAATTCATTTTATTTAAAATAAACAACCTATTGTCAGCATGAAAATACAAGTCAGCTAGTGTAACCCTCATTATTTCATAGTGATTGTTTCCATAGGAGACCCCTACAATAATTTATAAAGAGATATCTTTATAACTATCTTTTATATCTAAGTACGGGTACATGTGTTTTGATCGAGTGTTACATAACTCTGAAACTCTAAACAACCCTTGAGGAGAAAGATGTCCAGACTGATGAGATCATCATACTTAAATGAAGGCCCCTAAGGCAGTAATAATGTCAGATACTAATTGAAGAACCTTAAACTAAAGTCAGGCAAGATAACTATACAACCAGAAAGAGAGGAAACAATCAGGGATTGTGAACATACAGTAGATGTTTTATTTGTGACATTACAATAGTCCCCTTCTAGAATCTCATTTAGGATTGGTGAAGTCATGAGTGTGTTTTGTTATAGTGGTAAATGTCATGGTGCTGTTACTGTGATAACTGGGATCTGGGCCTCTGTGTTCTTTAGCTTGGCAGCTCTTTCTCAGAGTGAGTGGTCCCTCAGGAGAGACATGGACAGTGAAACATACTCACAAATCAACTGGCCATCCAGGTATCAGAGTGGGAGTGTAACCCTTTAAATTCCCTCAGTTGACCCGCTAACTCCATTTTCCAACAATTTTCCTTATCTTACAAAGTTCATAGATTGACAGTCACCATAGATGATGGCAAACCGTTCCCTTTTTAATCTCCCCCTGCATCCACTGCGTTTTTTTACCACTGACCTTTGTTCCTCACCAAAATATGACCAGCTCCTAACAATGAACCTTGGCTTCAGTCCTTTTCAATTAGTCCCTGTCATAAAATGATAACAGGTGAAGCTTATTTGTGTGTCAGTAAGTCACTGCTGGTTGAGAGGTTATCAATAAATGGTTACAAGTAACTAATAAATGGTTACCAGGACATGATAGCTTGTTAATGATTTCATATTAGTCTATCAAATGGGTAATAAATAACTGGGCTGGATTTTAAATATGTTGGCTTGCATTTATTATTATTTTCCCTGTGTGGTTAACATTGATTTCAGGAAAAAGCTTGCTGCAGAATTAATTGAAACAAACTATTTTAAGCTTGTTTTGATGACACTTGATTCCTTGATTTTGATGAAACTTTCTCTCAAAATTAGGGATGCACGATATTATCTGCAAATAAAGGCTTAAAATGTAAATATTGGCCTGATTTAAAATGATGCCGATATGCCTTGCCGATAATAAGATATGTTGATTGTGCATCTGCAGTAACTCACATGTGCTAGCAATATGATCAATACGATCAATATGAGCAATATGATCTGCTCTGTGGTCATTTTTTAAGCGAACTTTTGCCTGAATGGTGATTTAGATTCAATGTTTTGGATCGCTGCACTGAATTTGAGAATGCAAGTACAGAATGATGCGTCCGGTGTGCAATACAGTCATTAGTGTGTGCAGCAACCTCCCCCGGGTCCTAATGTCCGCCCGGTGAGGAGTTTTATTTATTTAGAAGGTGCTGTAGGCCTACTTGTTAGACTAATAAAATGAAAAGTTAAATTCACAAATAACATTAAGATACTTGTGTTTCTGAATAAATAAAGCAGCAGTTGTTGTCATAAAATCACAAATCTAGTTTGATTTAAAGTTCAGAAGCTATAGTTTACATGATGAATAAAAATGAACGCAAACATGACACTTGTAAATTAAATAATTTTATATGTACAGTTTAATTCAATAATGTGTAATTCTTTCAAACGGATTATAAAAATAACTTCAGTAAATCCAAGAAGCTCTATGGCCCTGTTTACACCTGGTATTAAGATGCATTTTGGTCGATCGGATCACAAGTGGACGAGGGTGAGACATACCCGTTTACACTTGGTGTTTCAATTTGTCTCTTTTGTCCACTTTCAACCACTTCTGTCCTGATTTCTTTGAGTGAAGGGTTATGGCGGGTAAATGTATGTTTTTTTTTTTTCGTCTTCAAACCAAACTTTGTTAAAACAAAAATTGAAATTCCACATGAGCGTTTACACTAGGAAAGCAATCCGGTCAAATACATTTTCGACTACCTTTGGAAGTGGTTGAAAGTGGACAAGCTCAAAACATTTTACACCCTATTTAAACCTTTATTTAGCGTCGTCCACCTGCGATGTGATCAACCAAAACGCATCTTAATACCAGGTGTAAACGGGGCCTAAAATATTTTTTTGCTTTTGCTGTAGACCATCTACAAATGTTAAATCCACAAATAAAATGTTAAGGTTACAACTGCATCTAAAAACAGCAGTGATTTATTTTATTATTGTTTGTTTCAAAGCTTTCAATGTTTTCTCATTATAAAAGGAACTTTAATAATGTTTTAGTTCTAAGGAAAGTGCACAGGAAAGACTTTTTTGTTGTTTCCAAATAAAAGGACAAAATATCGGCATCAGCTATCCGCCAAAATGAGTTGAAAAATATCGGCATATCGACAAAATATTGTGCATCCCTACTCAAAATGATAGTAGGTCATGCTTTGAACTGGGTGAATGTTAATTCCTCTCTTTCCTCCCTTCATGAAGAATACGAGTAAGAGAGAGACAGACAAGGGAGGATATCTCAGGAAGGGTTTCTGATTCAGGGCCAGATGCATCCTCTGTCAGACGTCATCCAACAGTTGCCCCTCAATATTTGGCTCCACGACCTCAATCTGCTAACCAGCCGCGAACACGGAGCACTGAACCCCCAATCCAACAACCGAGTCAGCTAGCAGAGGCCCGTCAACAAAGGGCACATAGTGCAGAGCGGCCACTATTCCAGCGCAATCACAGTATGGATTCACCTGCCTTTCAACACATACCTTCAAGTGAAATGGGAATTCATCAGCGTGCCCAAAGTGCAGAGCCCCCAAACTATGAACAGATTCCTGGTGTACACCCTAGCACCATGGGTCATCAGCCTGGATTCGGGAAAATCAGGCAATCCCTACCAAGGCGAGATAGTCAAGATCCTCAACAACCGACACAAATGACACAACAACCACGCCCAGCACACAAAGATCTCCAGCAGCCATTACCTGGTCGCAGAGATGCCCCACCACCTGTACAAAAGTATCGGGCTATCCTTCAACCAGTGCCATTAGATCGGGACTCTCGCCAACCAGCTCAAGCACATGCAACTTCTCAGAAGCCTCTACATGAATATGAACACACCTCGCATTTACGTCCATCACATAGGCATTATGGTCACAGCCAACCTTTGCAGTACGGTACAGTCCAGGCATTACCTCCAGCCTATGGACAAATTGTCCACTCTGGTCCTTCCCATGCATCTAGCCATCTATCCCCACCTTCAAATGCTCATGTGGCTCAGCCTGTGCCTGGACCTCCACTTGGCATGTCTGAGATGCTGGATCACAAAGGATGTTTGGCCTCACCTGGTTCGACATCTACTGGAAAAGAGGGTGAAGAGACAAGATGGCGTCCCAGTGCTGATCTTATTCAGCCCGTTCACAGAGAGGGTCGATCAGCATCCAGGGTGCATCCACCTTCAGAAGGGCTACTTAGGAGCAGAAAGGCTGTGTTACCCTCAGAGATCCGCCGCAGACAAAAAAGTGTGGATGATCCCATGCGTGGACAAACTGATGAAGTTTTGGAAAGTCAAAGAATCAGAAGGATTAGCCAGTCAGAGGAGACAGAGGGCAGAGGTGGAAGAAAGTTGCACCAGTTGGAAGGAAGGGAAGGGCCTGATGGAAGAGGAATGGCTCAATTGGAAGATGGCACAATAACAGGTGAAATTGGTCTAGTAAATGACAGAGAAGGGCTTGTTGACCGAAGGAACAGGCAATCCGAGGAAAGGGAGGTAGATAATGGCACAAAGAACAGTTGGACAGGTGAAGATGTGGGACGTAGTGTAAGGAAGATTGGTCAAAGAGAAGAAAACAAGCAAATGAGTGGTATTAAAAAGGAGGACGGTCAAGGTAATTGGAGCATTAACCAGTTAGAGGGGATGGAGCAAGGAGGTGTCAGGAAGGTTGACAAATTCAAAGAAAGAGAATGGGAAGTTGATCAAAGAAAAGGCCAAGCTGATCAGTCTGTTGAACCACTGGTACAGTGTGATAATAGAATCAGTCAGGAGGTAGAGGAGCAAGAAGGCCAAAGGTTCCTGCAAAAAGAAGTGGTAGAAGGACATGGTAGAAGACAACGGATCAATCTGTCAGAGAACGAGGAAGGGCAAGTCAGACGAAGAAGGATAAACCAATCCGAAGATGATTGGGAGGGACGTAGGGTACGTACAATTGGCCAGTTGGATGAATGGGAAGCGCAAGGAGTGCATCGAATGGGCCAACCAAATGATCAGTTTGAAGGACGTGAGAAAGGAAAACAGAGGTATAACCCACAACCATCTGAAGGTATGGACACCACTCCCACACAGGTACAGCTAACCAATGAACAGCATTTTCCACACAATAAGGTGGGGGAAGTTGGAGGGTACTTGCAGAAAGGTTCCTCCCTCCCACAAGCTCAACATCGCTTGAGTCAGGCTGCATGTGACCTCAGGCCAAAGGCACGAATCCGCTCCATGTCAGATATTGGAGTAACCCAGCGGTCTGCTGCATTGAGAAGTCTTGAGCGTGCTGCCAGTCGAGAGTCTACTGTAGTGATGGGTCCTGGGCTTCATACTAAGGAGCCGGGTGCTGTGGCCAATGGTGAAATGGGCACCTTGGACACAAGAGTTTCTGTGGCAAAGCTGAGACATTCCTACCTGGAGAATGCTTCTGGACACAGACCTGAGCTGTACGTGGACTGGCCTGTCAGCATGCTAAGTCAAGATTTTGTCAAAGATGATGATTAAACCCACTAACCTTCAAGTAATAACCCTTTCTTTTGGATGTAAAGTTCTGCTTTGTTAATGCAATGCCTCTACCGTATGCTGCTGTTCATTCAGAAGTTTAATTTGTAATTGCTGAAACTTTATCATACATCCAATCAACTAAGTCTGAATGGAGGAATGTTGGCTTCAACTAATGACTTTGCATTTAAAATCACTTAATCTAAACTGAATTTAAAGCTATTTTGGCAACTTCTCTAACAATATTGGCTGCAGGATGAGATTTTGTAGGGTTACAAACTGTTGGATCTTAACCTTGCCTTGATCTTGTGCGAATAAATATGGTTCTGTCTTCATCAAATGCATGATTATCATTACTAAATAAAATTGATAGTGTGATTTGTTGATTTGATTGACTTGTTGATGTATTGCTCAGTTTAAGTAGTCTGAAATATGAGGGACTTGGATTAGGTTTTTTGATTTGTGACTATCGACTAACTTTGTTATGGAGCCCCTAAAGTGCCCTGAGACTTTTGTGTGTGCATGACAATTTTCTTGAATGCACACAAAAATGTCTTGGGGTTTTTTATCCTGCTAATTTTGCTTTAGAGACTCTTTACCTAACTAATTCTGAAAGTTATCTTTTATTAAGACAATCTTTCCTGTCTAAAGGGAGTCTAAAGTTGACCAGGTTCCCGTGGAGACTGATCCAGTTGTCAGCAGTGACCGGGAGAGAGGAGCACGTCGGCCCAGACGTTATTTTTCCCCTGGTGATGACAGGAAGTCATCTGAGAGGTTTAGAACCCAGCCAATTACATCAGCCGAAAGGCTGGAGTCTGATAGGTACAGTGAAACAGGAAGTCCTTTGTTGCACTGAAACCATCAATTTATTATTAGTTGTGGTAAATTGTCTCTGTTTTATTCTCAAGTCTTTCACAGTATTTTAAAAAAAATCTGTTACTTATCAGAATTTATGAAAGCTTTTTTGAAAGGTTTAATCAGTACCTGTAATGTGCATTTGTTCTGGCTACAGTATGTGGTTAATTTTTCTTTTCTTTAGTCATCATATTACACCAGTTGAATCATCAGAGTCAGTTATTTTTGTTCTGTTTGTACTTTTTTCTTCAGGTCCCATCTTAGTCCAGAGCGTCAACATGGAGAATGTGAGTAAAAATTGAAGCAATATCAAACAAACTGTTGTACCTAATATCAGCAGCTGTGATTTGGCCAAAGTCATGATTTTACACACCATTTCTATAAAAACAGTTAATATTGAGTAACTTAACCCTCTCTTTTGTGTAGTGGATGAGGAAAAAATGGATGAACGAGCTAAAATGAGCGTGGCAGCCAAGAGGTCTCTTTTCAGGGTATCAGCTCTCTGTAGCATACACAACTTGTTGAATATAAAATTTCACATGAAACTAACGGCTACAAAAACAATATTGAATATATTTGTTTATATATTTAGTTAGTTAATGCAGTTAATATTACCTTTGTATGTATAGCCATACATTTTTTTTCTTTGTAACCTTTCCTGGTCCATCTGTTCTCGTCTGGCAGGAGCTGGAGAAGACTTCAGATGGAGGTGTACCCAAACCTCGGTCACGCAATGCTGCGGTTGAGCGGAGACTCAGACGAGTGCAGGATCGTTCACGGACACAGCCCGTCACATCAGAGGAAGTTGTCATTGCTGCTACGTAAGTAAATTCCTACTTTTTGTGATGTAAATGATCTGGTTTTCTGTTTTTTCTGTGGAACTCAAAGAGAATTTTAAAGCAGCAAGTTATATCAACAAATAATGTCTAACTCTTAAAAAAGTAAAAAAGTACTTTTTTCATTTTTGGAGCTTGTGGTCATTACGGTGAATGTTTTGTTTTTGCAAGAAAACAAATTACAGCATACAACAACATGAGGATGAGTAAATAGTGACAGAATTTTTCATTGTGGGTAAACTGTTCCATTAAAATACTGTATATACCCATCACTGACCACTTCATCACCCCTTCTTTTGCAATAATTCTTGTTCACTTCATTCCTTTTTTGTCTTGTCCTCCTCTAAAGTTCCCCTGCTCCCCCTTCCCAAGTCATCACTGTTCAAACCACTGCTCCCAGAATCCCCAGTCCTGCCGTAGTCAGCACTTCCATGACTAGCTTCAGGTATCATTTGAATGCTTTTTTATTTTGTATACTTTTCTGTGTATACGTGATAATTTAGGAATTGTTGTCTTGAGCTACATGCTGCTTCCTAGTTTGTTCATTGCTTAACTTGGGCTTTTTGACAGCATGATTTCATATTAATAGAGAATTCATACCATACTTGAAAGAAAGAGTCTAATTAAATGGTTCATTTATTCTGGTGTGTTGGATTATTCAATTCATTCTCAAAAATGTCTCTGTGGGAATATTTGTGACAGTGCGCCATCTGCTGGTGGATTTTACGTTCACGCGCTGTTGTAAATGTTGTTGGGAGTGTGAAAACAGAATGGCTGGAATGCAATTACGGGTTATGCAGTTCCTCAATTTTGCAATGTGAGCATGTGCCTGTGTCTATGAAAAAGTTAGAGTATATTAATGTGTGTAAGCATGTGCAGATGTTTTGGGTGTCTACATCAGCGCGTGGTCACCCAGATTAGCTGTAAATAGTCACATGGTTAGCAGCAAAAACACATTCTGCATTCTTCATGCACACCCAAATGTCAGAGGTGTCACCCATCTGTCAAGAAGACTTTTATGAAAGTGACAGAGGAGGAGATTACCTTAAACTAGGACAAAGGACAAAAAAATAAAGTTTCACTCAAATGAAGTACAAGAACACACACCAATGCATTTGAGTCCTATGTCTTTTTTTAAACCTTGTATAGATTGAAACAATGGCTTGGCAGTGAATTGAACTCTGTTTGTGTGTGTTTAATTAGGTGAAACTTACAAGATTATTTGCACCTGTTTACTTGTTTACTAATTACATGTTTACTAAGTTCTTGCCACAGTCTGTACAGTTACACCTATACAGATCCCATTCATCTTTTTTGCTCTGCTTGATGACTGAGTCTTAAAGACACAGGTTTGGATAAACAAATGCACAAACTAGGATAGTTACTGTGATGTGATACTGCGATAGTTTCTATAATTCTTTATGAATCGTTCTGTGTGCAATTTTGTTAGCAGCCAGACTGTGTGTGTAGTGTTTTATTAACGCATAAACAACCTGTAATTCTCAGTTTGCAGGCATCATCAGCACATGGATCGGCCCACCATGAACAGGAGAAAGATGATGTTTCAAAGGAGGCGGTTGCGGGAGAAGGGGACTTGGGGTCTAATGAACCGGACCTATCAGCACTAAGCCTGGCTGAGAAGATGGCATTATTCAATCGTTTGTCACAACCCTCTGGCCAATCAGCAAACGGACCCCGCTCGGACACACGTCAGCGTAGGGCCAATGCCCGCTTTCAGACCCAACCTATTACCCAGGGCGAGGTTGATCAGGTGAGGTCTCCTTTTTACCTCTTTTTATGGAAACCACTTAAGGAAACGGATATTTTTGCTTTGAGTAGGCTACTTTAAAGGTGAATTAAAGAGAGATTTAAAAAAGAAAAACATTCAATTTGTCTTTCATTCTGAATCTTTTAGAGTTTTAATTTACTTCAGTCAATACTCTCTTGAAAGTGAAGAGACATTGTGCCATTCACAGGAATTTACAAAAGACGTAGACCCGTCCAGTCTCACAGATCAACGCACTGTGACTAATGATTCTGTTGGTCCCCTTCAGAGCGAGCAAGTAAGAGACCCTGGACTGAGACTTTTGATTGGCTGAGCAGTGAGAGCTTTGCCTTGGCAGCAGCTGCTGATTGGTTAATTGCTGAGGCCCCGACAACATTGCATTTTCCAATTGGATATTTGCTACTGCTGAGTTGCATTATACCTGCTTTGACCAGTTTCATTTTTTAATGAAGTAACTGCATTTCATTGCATTCTGTCATTTACTCAAACCTCCACCCTTAATGGAATGAGATGTTTGGCAGGATGTTCATGTTGATTTTTTTTCTTCATATAGCAAAAGCATATGGAGAACAGGGGCTGTCAGTATCCAAAATGTGGTCTTTTCCTCACACAGCGCTATATCATATAGCATCAAATGATTTGAATTATACCGTGGTATGTCTGAATACTCGACTCTAATTGGCTGGAAGGTGTGCAATAAAACCGTTTAATGCACAGGTAGTTTCAAATCAGTTTAATCACTGTTTTATATTAATGCACAGTTTTCCTTGAAGCGCACACACACATCATTTGCACACAGATAGTGCTGCGCATACACAGCTTACACATTTAGGAGCATGGTTATTTATTAACGCTGCCCCACGATTTTTAATTATTAAAATATCTACGCTACAGAATTGCTACATTATATGTCTCAGCAAGAAGGGGGTAACATCGCTGGTTTTGAAGTAATTAAACTCATAGCTTCGTTGTTAATAGAGAAAGATGCTGCACAGATGCAGGTAATTCACACGCATCTCTCTCTCTTTCTCAGTAATTAATTTAAATGAATGCTATATTTTATTCATTCAAATAGATGTAATCTTACTCACTACTTTATCTCTGTGTCTGATTTAAAGTGCACAGAATTCTAGATCTAGCGAGTCGTAACTGACAAAATAACCATAATTTTTATCCTTCCAGTCAATAAGAGCTTTAATTGTCAATGCAGGCCAGTTATTATGGTATAACTGGGATAATCCACGACACTTAATTCTATTTAATGTGCACTTTTATTTTTAAAAACTCTACTTGGAGATAATATAATATTAATGAAGTAAGAGGCCACTTAAGTGTACTTAAAGAAAGTTCACTTTCATGACTGTTTCACGCATAACTTAAAAAAATGCACTTTCTAATAATGTTATAAAATATTTTACTTTAAAGTACATTTTTAAATCATTATGTATTAGTAATTTTTTGTCATGCATTAAAGAAATAGACATTTTGATGTGTTGACTAACATACTAAAGCACATATAAAGAACTATATAATTGGAACTGTAATGTGTTTTTCTATATTGCAGTAATACATCTTAAATGTACTAAATTGCAACTATCATTACAAATGTGTACAAATATCGCATAATTACATGATATACAACTTTTAAATAGAAATTTTGAAATAGATAAAATTACGAAATAATAGAAATAGCATATGTACATGAAATTATACATAAAGATTTAGGTGGGTCAAAAAAGCATTCTTAAGTTCAACTAATTGAGTTTAGTATCAACTATGATACATTTTCTTTAATTGCAAATAACATGCAGTTAAGTGCCCGAAAACGTTACATTTAGTTCACACTTAAGTATTTTATTTTAAAGCATATTATTTCCATAATAAGTACTCTTTTTAGAAGTATGCTAGAGTGCACTTCATTTTTCACAATGGACAAGATACTTAGGCAACTTTTATGGTGCTTTTATTGAAGTTTTTTTTTTTTAGAAGATTGAATCCGTGCTTGCTATGAGAGAAATTCAGCTACCGGACAGTTTTTGTCAAGAAAGTGAAATCAAAATTGCGTTTTAAACACCCAGACCTTGATGATGATGATGATGATGATGATGATGATGATGATGATGATGATGATGATGATTATGATGGTGACGTAAACACAAATTCTGGTTTGTTGCATGTCTGAGAAGTTAACTGATTAGGTTGTTTGGGATGCAAAGCACATCCAATCTCTGCAAGCTGCCTGTGTGTCCTGCATATGACCTCTGACCTCTCTGGCATCTGTAAATGTGAACGCCATCTAAAAAGACATCTGAAAATACAACTATTCTTTCTTTCTTTCCAGCTGCAAAATGGAAGCGTGAAGTTGGAGCCTCTCTCTGCATCACTGGTCCGCTCTGTTACTGCGGTCACCGCCCAGGCTTCTGTTGCCATGGTGACAAGCGCTTCCCCATCAATGACCGCAGATGTTCGCATGGGGATGTCCGCTGCTCCGCCCTCTACTCAGGCCTCGCCCAATCAGACTCAGCTACCGGCCTATGAGAGAGGAGTTCGATACTTCAGTCTTACAGAGAGTGGGGAAAATCCCACACCTGATGTTCAGTCTCCGCCCCCCGCAGTGCAGCCCAGCCAATCGGGATACAGCAAGGGTGGGGCCGAGCTGATTTCAGCCAATGGGCAGAGGCAGGATGAAAGTGGGTGGAGGGGAAGACTTGGTTACTTAGGGAGAGAGGAGAGAGAGACAGAGCTCCCCAGTGCGACTTCCCCTCCGCACACACATGCTCCCAGACACACACCCCCTCACGGCAGGGGAGATGCAGAGCTGAGCGGCCCGCGAGAGAGGGAAAAAGAAAGCTCACCCGTCTCGCAGGGAGGCTACCTTTCACCAGACAATCATCAGACGGCAAGAGGAAGCGGTTCCAGAGCTGTCATCTCAGGTAAGGTTAGATAGAACAAAAAAGAAAAGTATATTAAAAGGGGTGCAAACCTCTCAGCTGTGTCTATTGTTTCTGTGCATGCAGTCACACACATGCACACATGCATGATGCACGTCTACGCGATGCAGCCGGCCTCTGTTTGGGTTAACCGGGTTAACCGGGCTCCCAGCCTACACGCTACTCGAGTCGAATGTGATTAGCATAATTTATCATACATCAAGCGTGCAGCTTTCTTTGTCTGAGCCGTGCAAAACTAATGATGCTGAAATGAATCGGGCAGAAGGCAAAGTGGAGTGATGCTCCCCTCTGTGGCTTTTGTTTGCGTTCCCAGCCAAAGCTGTTACTATCCATTCGTCTGGAAGCAAGAGGCGTGTATGTGTGAATTTTGTAGTAAAGAGGGAGATGAATGAAAGGCTGGAGCGGTAAGGCGGATGGAAGTGTGCCCACATTGATACAGACATGTTGTCATCCCACAGAAAAAACACAGGAGGTTATCAGGTTCATGTCTGCCACATGTTATAGGACAGCCATGACAGCAGAATGCGACAGTGGCTTTCACAGGATAAAGGATGTTTTTAACATGTTTTTTGTGTGTGTGTGGCAGTGGTGCTTTAGACTGCTGTCTGTTCATGTGTGTCAGGTATTGATTGAGCCCATGATAAACATGAGAGAGTGTGTGTAAGCTGATGTGCAATGCAGTTTCTAGGTTTTATGTATGAAGTTTTTTTTCTGTATCTGGTGCATTGAATAGCTATGGCTAGACACATATTTGTGCATTCTTAACTGGATGGATATAAATATTTGAATGGTATATAGTGTTGGCTGCCTGATTGGCTGTTATACATGTGTATTTCGATTGATTTATACCGATATAATGCTTCTGGTTATAGGGTCAATCTCATGAATCCTGAAAAGTGGATGATGTCCAGTTAATAATTTCATCTCCCTTACCATAAAAAAAACAAAACAACAAAAAACAAAGATTTTTTTTTTTCAAATTCTCAAATTTTTTCAGTAATAATTCTCATTTAATTCTACAAATTCTACAAAATGTTGAAGTCCAAACTGCATGATAGTATGGTTTGATTAAGTCACACTGATATAATGCCTCTGGTTACAGGGTCAGTATCGTAAATCCCCATATTGTATTATTATTATTTTTTGTCCCCCTTTTAAAATTCCCATTATCAGAATTCTCTTATATCTTTTTATAAAATATATTAGAATTTGAATTCAGAATTGATTAATTCATTTTTGAATTCATTTTTTTATTAAAATAAATCAGCAAAACAATCAGCATAATGTAATACTATGCAATAATAACTTTTAAAGGTAGTACAACAAATACTGCCATGATGTATAAATACATTACAAATTTAAAGTTTTTTTTTTTTTTTGCATTACAGTGATGGTGTGCATGGTTTTATGGTGTGCTTAATTGTCATTAAAATTAATGTTACAATATTCATAAAATGACCTAAATGTCCATTCTTTATGCAAAATGTATGTTTCTTTTTGGGAGAAATAGACATGTTTTTGACATGTTTTGAGAGATTTACCCTTTAAGGCTCTTTGTATGTGTATTTGCTCTCATGCTAGACTCAATGTGTTTCTCCAGATGTCCCTGATCCCAGCATTCCCGGGAGGGCGGTGAGCACTGCTGCGGTCTCCTCCAGAATTTCATCACACACCTCACACTCACTCACTTACCTCCAGCAAACCCAGTCGTACACTCCTCCGCAACCTCAACCAAAACCAGTGCAGCACCCTCAAGTCTACACACCGACACTCACCCGACCCCAAACACAACCCTACAGCCCGCCGACACCGCCACAGACACAGGCCAAACTACAAACACACCTCATTTCTGACTTTCAACCTCACTCCCACGTTGACTCTCAGGCTCCTCCATGGCAAGCTCAGGTGTCCTCTGAAACCCAACAGCAGACACAACCCAGAGTACCCCCACAGACACAACCGAAACCACAATCCTTCCTTCCTCCTCAGTCACATGCCTACATTCCCTCTCAACCCAAGATACCTCCTCAAACCCAGCCAAAACCCCAGTGCTTCATACCACCTCAAACAAAACCTCAAGAAGAGATCCAGGGAAAATACGGCCCTTCTGCACCCATCGTCTCCAAAGACCAGCAGCCAGAGATCCACGAAGATCCAGAGGCCATGACATCTATGTCAATCAAAGAGAGGTGTGTTGGCTACTTCACTTGTACATCAGCTGTGAGCATACCAGACATCCCATCCTGCATAAACATTCCCTGGAGATGGCACAATCCCCCCCACCACCACCACCACCACCATAATACAAAAAAATATATTATATTTATATTTAAAATAAATATATATTCATTCACGTAAGTCACCTAACACAGGTTTGTTCAGTCAATAGTATTCATGCGCCAAAAGTGATGTAGTTAAGTGTGACGAAAAAAGAGGCTAGGGTCTCCACAAAATCTGAACACAAGTGGTCACAGGAGATGTATTTGAAACTTGTTATAATACCAGGTGTAAAGGTTATGCATCTTGTGATTGGTTCACTGAAAATGCATCTTAATACCAGGTTGAAACAGGCTTTATTTCTCTCTAGCTTGCTTAATTTCTGGGATATTGTATATCATTTGCGTCCGTCAGGGAGCCGCTATCAGTATGTGGGAGACTCTTGCACATTCCGGGAGAGGTGGGATGTCTGGCAGGGTTGCCAAGTTTGTGAAACAAAACCAGCCCAAGTGCTATTCAAAACCCGGCGTTCCAGGGGGGTCGCTTCAACCCGTGGACTAATAAAAACAACCCCGGGCAACAGTATAAAAGTATCCCAATTCGTTGGGAACACCGCGGACTTGGCAACTCTGATGTCTGGAATACAGATAATCCTATTTATAGTGATTCACACAAAATATGGCAGATTAGCATAAAATAGTCAGTTCCCATAAAGAAACTTTAAAATGACCTTCCAGGTCTCGACAATAGCCTGTGGTACATATTTTTATTTACCCTACCAAACTTATTACTGGCCATAAATACAATAACATTCATTATTACTGTTTGGGGTTAGTAAGATTTTTTTTCTCTTATGCTCACAAAGGCTGCATGTATTATTTTACAAGAACTGTTTTCTATTTTTATATATTTTAAAATATAATTTTTTTGTGTGATGACAAAGCTGAATTTTCACCATCATCACGCCAGTCTTTAGTGTCCTGAATTTTAATAAGAAAAAAATCGTATTATTATCAATGTTGAGCTGAACAGTTGTGCTGTCTCATATTTTGGTGGAAACCGTGATGCTTTTTTCATGATTCTTTAATGAATAGAAAGGAATTATTTTAAATAGAAATCGTTTGTACTGTTATAAGTGTATTTACTGTCAAATTTAATGTCTCCTTGTCGAATAGAAATAATTTCTATCAAAAAAATTATAATCTTACTGTTCCATTGTGTATATATAACTTGTTATGCTAGAAAGCAAGTGTGTGTCAGGATTAGTTTATGAAAGGTAGTATAATAATAGCATGTTAAAAGCACACTCATCATGGCATATTGCGGTGTAAGAAACAGTGGCACATGGCTGGAGATTTTTCAGGGTGACTGGAGCTGTTCTCCTTCTGTCTTGTCTTATAAATGAAATTGGGTCATCTCTGCTCTCCGCGAGCTCTGATAATGCGGACAGCACTATTTTAGCACTCCAGCTTTCCCCACAGGGCAGGATGAAATGAGTATAGACAGAGAGAGAGAGAACGAACCATGACAAAGTAGTATGGGAATGCTGAATTGTGAAGAATTTTGTATGCTTTAGTATTTGGTGTGATTTCTGAATGAGTTTTAAGGACCAACATCCCTTTAATTTCTTTTTCAATTGTCATTTCTTGCATTTTATACAGTAGATCTGCATGATTTTTGCCTCTACAATGTTCAAGATGGAGTGAAGCGTTTGACACTTTTCTTTCTCAGGTTAGCCATGTTGAAGAAGAGTGGAGAGGATGATTGGAAAAACAGGATCAACAAGAAACAGGAAGCTATACAGGAAGTGGTGTCTGTAAGCGAGAAGAGCAGTCAAATAGTGGAGGAGCAAGGCTTTAAGAAAAAGGTAAGAATATGTTGCCTTTCAAAATCAAATATGGAAATTCATCACAGGTTTATATATATATAGTCATGGCAGTATTACAATTGCCTTAGCTGTCTCCACCACTTACCCACTTTTCAAATGGTTCCTACATCTCTGTGTACAAGTAATAACTAGTAAAACATTAGTATAGGTTTGTAATGTTCTTAAAGTAAATTCACTTTTTATGTTGATATGAAATAATACTCAGAAACTGCAGAATTTCTTCCTTGCTAAAAATCCTGTTTTAATATGATATTCTGGCCGCTGTTTTCCTTAATGACATTCAGGGATTTTTTTTAAAAAGTGCTAAGAAATTGTACTTAAATTCAAGTACTATGTCAGAAATTCCACTTATTTAAATACTCACGTAAAAGTAACTAGCGGAAAAAAACTAAGTATTTACATGTTATTGTACTTTATTTAAAAGTAAATGCTTTTCTTAGCTTTTTTAATTGACAATTGACAAGGAACAGTAGAGATTTTAGCATTTTATTTTGATGGAAAATCTTTGTAAAGAAACCTGTCAAATCACTTTTTTCTCATTGTTAGGGTTTCTCATTGACAGTTTTTTTGTGTGTGAACTTAATTATATCGTATCAGTATTTATACTCAAATTTATTTGGCTGTTCAAATAAAAGGATAGTTAAACTTCTATGAGCATTATTGATTGGCTTGTTAATCACATCAGGATTAAGATTGTAAGACCTCATGATGTATGATGTGCATTAAATTGTCTACATGAAATTGTATTTTTCCCTCTTGTAAATGTACAGGTATTACATTTTTACAGAACTGTAAGATACAGATTGTCCAAAATAATACTTAAAGTCCCCTGCAGTCAATAATTGTATCCCCTAAAACTCCTCTTTTATAATCAAAATGACCTAGAGTATTTAAATGTTTTTTTCCTGTGAAAATAATTTCTTCAGCTTGAATGTAACTCTACACCCTTGCTTAATTTGGTATATTTGGAGACATGAATATGCAAATTAGTCTCCGCCTCCTCTCAATCACACCAGTTTGGACTACATGATCCACTCAGTCAACTGTATTAAATGGCACACAATGGCAAGTGGAAATATTGGTTTAAATTAGCCATATATAGCCATAACCAGAAACTGACTGAAGAGTGAATTATACAGGCTTGTCTACAAGTCGATGTATCAGAATGGTAATGTGTAACATAACGGTAATTGATATGAGGCCTTTGGCCTGACAACATTATCAAACAGCTAATAATGTGTTGCTAATGTTACACAAACTATGACAGACAGACAGCTGCCTTCTAACAGCATCCTTTTTGGAAACGCTTTGAACATTATAGAAAGTTAGTGGAAAAAGGCATAATACTGTAGTTCATCATGACATCGTAATATACAACTTATACATATACACCCTAGGATGGTCCTTATCAAGTCCAATTTAGTGTCTTAACCTTTTAAACTGTTCCTTTTAACATCAAAATTAGAAATATGCAAAAATGTTGACAAAAAAATTATATTTAGAGGTAGCTCAATCATGTGGAAGATTGCCTATGTTAAGCTGTGCGGCGTTATTGTGATATAAGTAATATTAAAAGTTGCTGCAAATGAACTACATTTTATTGAAATCAGAGCAACACTGACATGACAACAATGACAACAATCTCAAAAAAGCACAAAGTTTTCAACAATCCCTCATTTCTGATGCTCAGCAGCCAGTGTTGACTTTTTGCAGTCTGGATAGATCCGTTGGTGATCTTCCACCACATGAAGGAGAAACTGCAGTTGTTCTTCAGAGTGTGTGAGATAGCCATTCTTGAATCAGAGCCACTCCTCTCTCGGCGTGATCACTGACTACTTTCATTGCATGTATGGTTGCCTGTGCCTCCTGATAATCTGCTTGATTCGACCAAAGTTCCGGGTCAATTTCAAGGAACGTAATGTAATTTTTTAAACCAAAAAATGTGTTCTAAACCCAAACAATAACCAAGGTGATCATCAATAGAAATATTTATTGATTCCACCAGGAAAGGTAAATCTGCTAAACCGGGTCATGGATGGATTAATTTGGATTTAGTTTCTACAATAAGTAAACTGAGATATGTATCTAAAATACATATTTAGGAATATATGCTGCATTAGATGCTTTTATGGAGATTTTTTTGGAATTTTACTAGCCAGATACAATACCAATTCAAATGATCTGTTTTTACGAAAATCATCAAAATCTCAGAAAGTTTAAAGCTATTGAGCTACCAGTAATTATTATGTTACTGCCATAAAAATTGGCATGCTGTATTTTATTATATAAAGGAACAATTTGAAGGGTTAAGAGCATGACAATTGGATACTTTAAAAATAAGGACCACCCTAATACACCCGCTATATATGTGCCCGTTTTCCCTGTCCCTTCTTAAAGGTGTTCTTGTGCTCACAGTGGAAAAGCATGCTGACAAGTTCGGTTACTTATTTTTGATGGTAGGGAACACAGACGGTTTCAAACCACGTTTATGAGACTGTCTTTGGTACACTGCAGTTTTATGGAGAAAATACTCAGCAATGGTGTTGAATTAGCACATGGTTTGTCTTAAAGTATATTCAAAACACCCCACATAGACATTTTAGGTATAGTAGTGAAGTACTAGTACTCAAATACTTCACACATATGATGACATTGAATTGGGACTGGTGCTGTCAAGCTGTGAAATTACAAAAAAAGCACCTTAAAAGTGTCAGAAATTATTCGTTCAACTCTAAAATTACATGAGAATCACATTTTTTTTTTACAAGACTTAAGAACAAATGACATATGCCATATGGACATGGGATACTTTTATGGTGCTTTTTTTTATCAAATGGCTAGGATATTCTTTAAAAATTCACCCTTTGTGTTCCACAGAACAAAAGAAAGATGACTGTGAGTAAATGATGGTAATTTTCATTTTTGGTGAACTATTCCTAATCTCAACTGTGAATCAGATGTGTTATTCTAATTTGTGAATAGTAACACAATCATTTACTGAAGCGGGCAAAGCTGTGAATTGACTGCCCAGTCTGATGAGTCATTTCACAGCGTGGTGTTCACTGAGTTTTATAAAGTAACTTGTGCGTTCCTGAGTTATTTTGATTCTCTCAATTCAGCAAGTGCAGAGGTTAAAGCAAACCGGTTTCAGTTTATCCAAAGATAAAGGCCAAGTCTTTCACACCAAACAGCTTTTTTCTAGTCTTACCTTTTTGTCCCTCACACACACACAAATGCATCTCCTGTGTGTTTAGGACAAGACTGTTATCAGTGAATTCACATCATCTGAGCAGCTCTGGGTAAGCACCAGCATCAATGGCTGTGCTATAGGAAATTTTGGCTTTAGCTGCAAGATGATTGGCTGACCTGCTAGTGCAAACTGCAATTTGATTGGCTGTTTCTTGAGGACTGACACGCTGCTTGCTTTATCTTCTAAATTAATCTTATTTTGCCATTTCAGTTGGTAACACTTACAATAAAGTCTCATTTGTTCACATGAGTTAACTCCATTAGTTAACATGAACTAACAGCAAACAATAACATTTATTAATCTTTGTTAAATTTCAGTATTTACTAATACATTT
The DNA here is from genome assembly GCF_949319135.1 of Squalius cephalus. Taxonomy (NCBI): domain Eukaryota; kingdom Metazoa; phylum Chordata; class Actinopteri; order Cypriniformes; family Leuciscidae; genus Squalius; species Squalius cephalus. The sequence continues at coordinate 41,726,138 of NC_137128.1, read as the reverse complement.
TGTATTAGTGCAGTTGCATCTGTTAACTTAAGTTAATGCATGGTTAACATGAACAATGAGCAATTGTATTTTTATTAAATAAATGTTGTAAAAAAAAAATACATTGTACTGTACTAATGAGACCTTATTGTAAAGTGTTACCTTTTAGTTTGTTTTCTGGTGGCTAAAATAAATGAATAGTTGCTTCTCTCTGAAATGTTACTGCTGTTGAAATGTTAGGAATATGCTGTAATAATTTCACTTAACATTATAAATGACTCCTCATTATACTGCCATTATAGACCTTTTGCTTCTCTTGTTAGTTTTGATGTGTCCAAATCAAATTCTAGCATGTTTTAGGATGAAACACCTTGCACCTTTATTATATATAGAAACCAAAATGGTCTGTGTATGTTATCATGTTACTTTTGTACACTCTCAGAAAAAAAGGTACAAAAGTAGTCACTGGGTTGTCACCCAAAAAGTAAACATTTTGGAGTGCACATTAATCAACATTCATGAATTTAAATGTACCAAAATTAGCCCGAAGGCTTGTTTTCATTGGTTGTCCCTTTGCCAGATGTAATTAGGCCTAAAACTAGAGAAAAGAAACAAGAGAGAAAAACAATAACAACAATACTTACTTTCAATGGACTTTTCTTCCCTATTGTGACGTATATCCAAGTGAAACAGCTTCTTAAACGAAAAATGTAGGGCAGAACTTGATTTTGTTTATGGGGAATTGATTGGGTGGTTGGGTGGTGGTGGTTTGCTATTGGTTGATCTCATGTGAGTGACAGGTTGTCCCGCCCTCGCGCCAGTAAACACGCCTTTAGAGAAGAGAAGAGATGTCACTAAAAGTTATTTTGATTAAAGATCATGAGGCCACATGAATTTAAATACAAGTATGCACATGAATAAATCATTCATAATAAATACTGAATTGTTCCATAAAAAAATTATAATTGTTTATTTTTATTTCATAGTGACTTTACCTTTAAATGGTGCATATTAGTATCTTAAAGGTACATATTAGTACCTTTTGAAAGGAAACTTCCCCAGTGACAGCTTTTGTCCCTTTATTTCTGAGAAGTGCCAAAACATATTGTACAATGTTAGCTGCCACTCGATGTCGATTGCAAAATCTGTGTCCTGATGCTAAACCAGTTGAGAACCACTGGTCCACACTTAGAGATGATGCATTTTTTCCTTTAGCTTTTTTCCCCCTCATTCATTCTCTGCCATATCTGAGTTATTTTCTACTTCCTTCACTTTCAACGCCCTGTAATCATCGTCTCTTGCTCTTTCATCCACTCTTGTTTTCTATCTACTTCCTGTTTCGTCCTTATCCACTGTCTGTAGGAGCCTGTCTTTTCCTCCACCTACTCTCCTCCTCCTCTCCCATCTACCCCAAAATGCCAATATGTAGAACATCAAGGCCAGGTAAGAGAGAGCTTGTGCATTTTGGAACCATTTCATTTCTAACATAACTCTACAAAAGGTCTGAAATTTTAACTTTGCCTATCCATTTTCTTTCCTTCCTTCCTTCCTTCCTTCCTTCCTTCCTTCCTTCCTTCCTTCCTTCCTTCCTTCCTTCCTTCCTTCCTTCCTTCCTTCCTTCCTCCCTTCCTTCCTTCCTTCCTTCCTTCCTTCCTTCCTTCCTTCCTTCCTTCCTTCCTTCCTTCCTTCCTTCCTTCCTGACTTCCTTCCTGACTTCCTTCCTGACTTCCTTCCTGACTTCCTGACTTCCTTCCTTCCTGACTTCCTTCCTTCCTGACTTCCTTCCTTCCTGACTTCCTTCCTTCCTGACTTACTTCCTGACTGAATGAATAACAACAAAGTCACAAAAATACTTAACACATATCTCTGCTTTAATACATCAGCGGTAAAAATTGGCTGGTTTCATTTACTGTAGTTTATGAAGGACTCTTATTATTAGTTTGCATAATTTATCCTTTAATTCACTGTGTATGATAGTAGAAAACACTTATATTTCTCTGATGGAAACAGGCAGCTCTGTACATACTCTCAGGGCAAATGCATTCATTAAATGAGTGTTTGCAGCATAAATGCATAAATCTAATTTAGATGCACAAATGCGTGCGTTTGGAGTAAGGATTACTGTATTTTTGGCTTTTGCTGTTGACTGATAAATTTCAATACCTTACATACAGCAAAGAGAATAGTCATATTCAAACGGTTTGTAAGTGCTTTGGATAGTTTGCTGGTGAATGCTCATGTGATGTATCCTTATGTGGTCTGTCCTGTATGTTCAAGTCGTTGGTCTTTCCTTGCTGTGAATTTATCAAGATGATCTATAGCCATCATATCTGTTTTGTCTCATCTAATCAGAAACTTGAAGAGGGGGAGGGGAAGATGTCCATTGAAGAGAGGAAACAGATGATCTCGACCCGAGAGGAGGCGTGGCAGAGCACAGGGAAGGGTGTGGCCAATGACTCGACCCAGTACACAGTGGCTGCCAGGATGGTGAAAAAAGGTTAGAATGTGCAAACACAAAGATTGGATATAAAATACTATATTGTTGTATTATAAAATGCTAAAAATATTTTTAAATGCTGAAAATACAAAAAAAAAAAAATCTCATACATTTTCATACATTTCCTAAAACCAACTAAACACATTTAATAATCAAATAATGAATTACTGGAAAACCTTGAAAGTATTGCTACATTTTAAATGTTTTAAAACCACATTGATTCAAAAATATAAGTTTACTTTATTAAGTGAGAAGACACCCTAGCCATCAGAGACATTATACAAAATATTTGGTCCCATAATGCTGCTTTTGGTGAATTGGAAATATGTCAGTGGGTATATTTTGTTGTTGAGATATTTCAATTACTTTTGTTTGATTTGTTCATTGCAAACACCTGAAAGTCTGTACATTTTGACAATAAACCTGATTTGCAATGGGGGTTGAATCATTTCGATTACAATTGTACATACATGCTTACAAATATGGAATATTTCAAATGAAACTAAATTGAAAAAAAAAATTTTTTTTTTTTTTTTTATGTTTCATAAAATGTATTATAAAAATGCTGTTATTAAATGCCTGATTACGTGTGTGTGTGTCAGGTCTGGCCGCTTCTTCTGCAGTGGTCAGCCCGATTCTGTCTCCAGTCTCTGCTAAACTGAAGAGCAGTGTGTCGGCTATCTCTAAACCACAGGAAGGTAAATTAGACAAACACTCGCTGCATTAAAAGAAAGAAGATATTCCTCTTTAGAGTCACAAAGTTTGGAAATGTTGTTCCGCAATAATAACTGGGGCATAAAAACCTGATGTGTTGCAGATATTGAGGTCAGAGCAGAAATGGAGTCTGATAAGAAGTTGGAAAAGCTGGAGACGTTTCTGGGGCGTTTGAACAGTAAAGGTAAGTTGATTGACGCAAGATCTGCTCATTTTCTTGTCCTTTTTGCAGGAGGATGTTATAGAAGTCAGACTAGAAATGATTATTGAATCATTTGATGTCTTTAAAAAAAGAAGCTTCATGACATATTATTTCAATTGCTGTCACAGTGTCCTAATAATGTACCTTTTATTGAAGCCATTGTGCTGTCTCTCTCTCTCATTTTCTACCTTCCTTCCTCCTCCTCAGTATCAGGTTTGCAGGAGACGACACTGACGGTAACAGAAAAGGCAGTGAAGGAAGTGATGCGATTGGATGATGAGGTCTTTTCAAAGTTTTACCGCCACATGACAGATATTCCCCGCAGCATGAGTAGCAGAATGCATCTGGAGGAGGACTTTGATGCCATCTTTGGAAAACAAGCACCAATGTAATTTGTGTGCTTCTTTAATAGGCTATACAGATATACAAGCATGTACATTTATTTTATATTGAAAAAATATAATTTATTTTATATCTATTTTTTTTATTTTTTTTTTACAAAGAATATTGCATCTTTTCTTTTACATTAAGCTTTTTTTAAAGACGCTTGTAGGCATTGAAATATTTGACATTTGAAAGACTTGGCTGTCTGACTTTTGGCCTCTCTTTGGCTTCCAGGTTGACATCGGCGATGGTGCAGCACAAGCGGGCTGTTCGTCCCTCTCGTAATGTCCAGGCATCCAGGAACCCCTTAAAGATTCTCGCTGCAAGAGAAGACATACGTCAGGAGTACACAGAGCAGAGACTGAATGTCGGGCAGCTGGAGAGCAAGAGAATTAAACAGGAGAAAAGTGAGTCGATAAGTAGTGGATGGAAAGGTGCCTCAGTTCAGTGTTGTTACCATATGCACAGTTACTTCCTGGTTTTCCATAAGCCAGCTTGGGCATTTCCAGTGAACTATTAGCTGTAATTCTGCATTCGCTGTACATCGACACAAAACCATCAATACTTGACTTTTTAATGTTGTATTTATATTTTAATGCAGTTACCACACTTACCTAATTTGCCAATAAACCAGTTTTATTCGTTGCAATGAAGACTTGAAGCTAATGGCAACACTGGAATAAGAAACACTCTGTCTGTAATTGGAGATGCACACGCAACATTTTTCCAACACTTCAAATGTTATTTTTATGTGATGACCAAAAACATTATTTGTTCATCCTTATGAGATTGTCCCCATTTGTAAAAGTGAACTTTTCAAGATCTAGGAAATCCAACATTTGATAGAAAACAAATTTATTCAACAAAAAAAAAAAAGAAAAAGGATTTTTATTAACGCTATAACCGGTAGAAGGCGGAAGAGGAACATTTATTGGCTCATATTAGCCATTTCCTGTAATATTTTTTCACACGTTTCGCTTTTGAATAAATATTAATGTTTATGAGAATCAATTATGAGAGCATATTAATTTAAAAAAAATTATGATGTGCCCGGATAATTCATTAATAATAAAATGATTTCATGGTGACTTTAATATAAGAAGATTAATAAAAGATATTTTGTTTGTTCCTGCTGTAATAATATGTTTTTTTCGTGTGTTTTCCAGTGAGCAAGAGCTCCAGTTTGTCAGATGCAGCCCTGGCTGGTCTGGCCAGTAAAGAAAGCTACAGCAGCGTGAGTCTGCGTAGTGTCAGCATCTCAGAGCAGATGACCAATAACAGCGCTGCTCCCTACAAAAAACTCATGCTCATGCAGGTCAAAGGTCAGTGTGTAGTACCCTAACACTGTGTCTAACCAAGCACGATGTGATGCATGGAATGGATATACCAGGGGTGTTTCTCAAACGAAAGGCTGCATCTCTCGGCTGCCACGTCATCAAACGTAGCTGAAGGCCAACTCAATTTGAAGGACCCTTAGAAGGCAGCCTTGGTTTCTCGGCCTGTTTTGAAGGATGCATTGGATGTATTCTTTGCGGCCTTAAATCACCCACAATCCTTTGCACACATTCCAATTCACTAAAAACAGAAAACGAGTTGTTACTGAGCTTGAGTTTATTATGAAATGTAAGACAAAAATAATATTTTCGGACATGACATCTTTTGTTTTGCTGTAAATTTATCACTTACTCTAAACTGACAATAATGTAAGCCAATGGGAGACCCTAGACAGCTGTCATTCACTGTATTGCATTAATAAAAAGCCAGTTAATATAAAGATTTGTAATATAAAGTGGTTTTCCAAAATAAAGTTTTAATAGTATTAAAACTATCCTGTGGGGGCAGGAACATATGTGACGTAGCTATGCACACTTACTAGATCATCTCATTCTAGCGTTTAAAGGCACACTATGCAAGATTTGTTCCTTAATATAACAGCTTTGAAATCATTTCGATGGTAAACAAACTCGTAGTAGGGCGAATCATCCCGATAGCAAAGCAGAAACTGCATAGTGTGCCTTTAATGCTGAGGAGGACACTAGCCTACAAGCCTCAGAAGGACTGAACTAGAAACTAGGAAGGACACAAGCTCAGTAGGATGCAGCTTTCCATTTGAGAAACACCCCAAGTGATGCATGGAATAAGCTGCATAGCCCCGCCCACAGAAAATTCCTTTTGGTCCAAACATCAAATGTTCTGATTGGCTTCGGAAATCCTTTCAGTTTTAGTAAATGACTTAAATAGCATTACTCTTCATTAGAATGCTGCAAAACACCAACAAGAGGCATGGAATATGATATAAATAGTAATATAGTAATGTATTACTGCAGGATTTTGAGTTTTTGATTGTTTGTGTGAGTTAAACTGTACGTGCATGCATGTTCCCCAGGTCGACGACATGTCCAGACCAGACTAGTGGAGCCTAGAGTGTCCTCTCTGAACAGCGGTGACTGTTTTCTACTGGTTACGCCTGAACATTGTTTCGTTTGGATTGGAGAGTTTGCAAATGTCATTGAAAGAGCCAAGGTACAACCTGACTGATATTCTGACATCTTACTCATGTTATTCTTCATATGATCAGATAGCTTTATACCAGGGTTTCTCAAACTCGGTCCTGGAGGGCCACTGTCCTGCACAGTTAACTCCCTGCTTTATACGTAACTGTTGTATTGTACCGCTTGACATCTAGGCATCAGAACTGGCCACTTTCATCCAGCTGAACCATGACCTTGGTTGTCGAGCAGCACTGGTGGAGACGATTGAAGAAGGAGTGAAATCACAAAGCCCCGCAGCTGCAGAGTTCTGGAAGATCCTGGGAGGAACAGCCAGCTACCAATGTACATACCCTAAAAAAAAAAAAAATACAATTTATGTGCCATTATCTTAATTGAAATTAATAATATTTTTCCCTCTATGTGTGCAATGATCACAGCGGCCGGGTCTCCAGACGAGGATGAGATGTTCGAGAGTGCCATTGTGGAGACAAACTGTATCTTCCGTCTAGTGGATGATAAACTGCTTCCTGATGATGATTCCTGGGGGAAAGTGCCTCGTAGCACACTGTTGGGATCTAAAGAGGTCAGAAAGCAAATATGTTGTGTATTTTTTAAAATATTGAATAAACATAAACATATTCATACATTATTTTATTTTTGCATAAATATAAAATAGATTAATATTCTTTGCATTTTGTGGTAACTTTATATTTACCAATATTTATTTTATGTAATGGACCCATTTCAAATTTCCACGGTTCTCAGAAGTGACATTCCAACTTTCCAAAAGAGGGAAAAAGTGTAGTGAGTGATTACAGCAGTCAGAAGAGAGAATGATGTCAAAGTAGCTGTCACTCCCTATGCAGTTGTATTAGAAACACTGACGCTACAGCGTTAATTCGTTGTTTTGTGTTTTGCTGCCAAAGTATACTGTTATAAATGTGGAAAACGTGTCATCACAGTCATCCATTGTGTGAATTGAACATTCTCAAAAGTTTATACTCTTATTTTATTTAGTAATAATAAAAAAGCTTTTTCCCCATTTTGGAGAACCATATATTCATCTGAATATATGTATGCATTTTTACTGGCTTTAAAACAATTTTTTGTTTGTTTTGTTTTTTACTCCCATCTTACACATTTTGTATTAACATCTTTGTACTGTGTATTATTTTATGTCTGCATTGACATTGTGGTTAAATATGAAATATATTAACATTATTTGAATTTTGTGGGAACTATGTTTAGCATTATGATTTATTTTATATCAATGGATGAATTAAACATTTAGCACATTCTTTTCTATTTTGCATGTTTTGTTATATTTAATAATAAGACTTTTCCCCATTCAGGGCAATAAATGTGAATAATATATAGTATATATCATCTATATTTGTTTTTCTTGGCTCACTTTTTCTCGTTAGGTGATAGTGTTTGATTTCGGCAGTGAAGTGTACGTATGGCATGGTAAAGAGGTCACACTGGCACAGAGGAAGGTGGCGTTTCAGCTGGCCAAGCACCTTTGGAACGGGACCTTTGATTATACCAACTGTGACATCAACCCTCTGGACCCTGGAGGACACAACACACTCATACCAAGGTGGGTACATTAAACACATTTAAAGTAATTTACTTTTAATTATCCACTTAAATTCATCTTACAATTTGTGTTTGTGGAACTTTATAGTCAGTGTAAATTTGTGTGTGTTGTTTTTATTTTATTTTATTTTATTTTTTTAGGAAAGGTCAAGGTCGCCCAGACTGGGCCATATTTGGCAGACTGACTGAACATAATGAAACAAGTCTTTTTAAAGAGAAGTTCCTGGACTGGAGAGATGTTTCTAGACTCTCACCTAAAAATGTCATCGAACACCCATTCCAACAGAAGGTGAGTGGCTGTGTGTTAGTATCTGCTTTTTCCACACAAAAAATCTGCTGGACAGAAAGGACTAAATCCTTTGACATTCATTATAGTGATGGAATTGTGAGGAATGTAATGAAATAATAAGAATAATTTAGTGTTATAGTGAATTAAATAGTGATTCCCAACTGTTCCTTTGATCTGAACACAACTTTTTGTTTTTGTTTTTGCTTTTCTCTTTCTCTTCTTCCAATCCCTCTTGTTGCACATCTCAGGAGTCTCCAGGCACAGATTCTCGTTCGGAATGCCAGGCGTACAGCGCCTCTCTGATGCTGCCAGTCCTGCAGTCGCCCATCAGCACGATTCTGGACGGTCAGAACGTGGGTCGTGGACACGGTCCGGTGGAGAACGGCTCGGACGACTGTCTGCGGTCCCTGGAGATCAGCACGGTTGCCGTTGACGTCTGGCACATCCTGGAGTTCGACTACAGCCGACTGCCCAAGCAGAGCATCGGCCAGTTTCACGAGGGAGACGCGTATGTGGTGAAGTGGAAGTACATGGTGAGCGCTGCAGGTCAGTAACTGCACCGGGACAAATGAGCTGTGATCTGTGTCTCTTCTTGCGTTTATTCAAATGCTGTAGGTGTTTGTCAATGTACATTGTGCAGTAAAATATAGCTGTTTTGCTTATTGGAATAGGAAGTTGTTGATTGTTTGCTTTATTGGTATCCTGGAGAACTGCGGTGAAAGTGTAACATTTAATTAGTTAAAATCTTGTTTTCCATAATATAAGCTTTCTGTTTAGGCTTTTACATAATCTCATTCCTTTATCTATAAATATATGTACACGTGTGTATACATACACTGCCCTGCCCAAATTTAAATAGGCAAATGCCTAGGGTCTGTGATTGGATCATTATTGCAGTGATTATTATGCTTCTAGCATGTTATATGTTGGAGTGTGTAGCTTTTCATTTCCTAAATGTGCTGGAGTAGACTTTACAGACTTTACATCACAACATTTATTTCCATCAAGAGGTGCATCAATTTGCTTGTTTTGTCAATGCAAGAGTCCAGCACTCTGTAAAGTCTCCTCCAGCACATCCCAAAGACTTTCAATGAATTTAAGGTCTGGACTCAGAGGTGCCAATTCATGTGTGTAAATGATTCTTCGTGCTTCCTCCCAACCATTCTTTCACATTCTTTAACCCTGATGAATCTTGACATTGTCATCCTGGAATATTGCCATGACGTGAGTTCCTACATGGTTGTTTAAGAAATGAAAAGCTACACACTCCTTCTATTATGGTTAGAACAACTGCTGCCAAACATTTAACATGCTAGAAACATAATAATCACTGCGATAATGATCCAATCATAGACTCTTAAGCATTTGCCTCAGCATTTAAATACAAACAGTGACTTTTTTGGCCATGCTGTAAACCTGTAGATAAAATATTGATGTGTATATTTTAAATCGGAATAAAAAGTTAATCACAAAAAAATTATTTGACATACTGTATATGATTATTATCATATAAGATATCGGATTATCTTTTATTATGCTGTTGTGCACCATTTTTACTTTTAGAATGAAAAATAAAAGTGAATTTAGAAGTATAAAATGCACCTCCTTTAAACTCATGTACTGGTATAAAAATGTCAGTGCTCTTCTCTAATTGTGTGTCATCTGATGTGTGTCTGTGTTTGTGTGTGTGCAGTGGGCAGCAGGCAGAAGCCGGATCAGGTGCGCAGTGCCGGTCCCGGCAGGGAGAAGTGCTGCTATTTCTTCTGGCAGGGCAGAAACTCCACGGTCAGTGAGAAAGGAACATCTGCACTCATGACTGTTGAACTGGACGAAGAGAGAGGAGCACAGGTAGGACGAGATGCTGGACTAAACGCGGTTGACTGCTTTCTGCTCCTCTGTTTCTCTCGCTCACTGCTGCTGTGACTCATATTCAGATGCAGGTCCAGCAGGGGAAGGAGCCGCCCTGTTTCCTGCAGTGTTTCAATGGGGGGATGACCGTGCATTCTGGGAAGAGAGAAGAAGAAGAAGAGGAGAACATTCAGAGTAAGAGTTTTAGGGTATTTTCGGATTGGCAGACTGCCTAATACTTTTTGTAGAAGTACTATATATATACATTATGCATACTAATCATATGTGCATTTATTGTATACTAGGGCTGTAGTCAACCAAAGAAATGCTTAGTCGACCAAAGTCATGTCCTGCGAAACGATTAGTCGACTAAAAAAAAAAAAAAAAAAAAAGACGCTATGTTTTGACATTTATTAAACATTAATTAAAAAAAAACATTTATTAAACAATTGTCATAGAGCATTTATAAAACAACAAAAATCAATAATACATAAAACTATAATAATAATACAATTCTTTGAAAATTAAGTGATTTTTTTTAACTGCAAAGTGAGGAGCTCTGTCCTAGGTCTATAGTGACAGTCACAATCACGCACCTGACCACACCACACGCTACAAACAATATAACTGCTAAAATTGCCAAATAATGAAAAAAACCTAACAAAAGCTCTCGTTTATACAGGCTGTAACTTATATTCTTCTTTACTTTCAAAGCTATGGGTTAACTTTTGTCCAGCTGATCTAGGCGTTTTAAAACAAACACACAAAAACCCCAAATAGCCTAAAAAACAATCCTAATAATAGGCTGTATAGAAGGAAGGCCTATAGGTTTATTTTCGTTTTGTTTTGTAATAAAGAAGCAAATACGGTATAACAGACAATATAATCGGGCTCCCGCGCGGTCACATTGCACGTTAACTGGAGCGCATCTCATCCTAACTTAACGAAACTAAGTGTATGCCTCACACAGACATGAGAAATACATCAAATACACAAAGCTTGAAATGTCTTTAAACGAAATAATTCAAAAAGAAAAAAGAAATAGGCTACTCTCTGATTATGATCCATTATGTGTATTTCTCTCTGTAGGCTCGTTCACTACGGAGATGGCGATCGTCAACTTCATATTTGCAGCCGACACTGTCAGAAAACACTAGTTTAATCAATGCACTCGTCACCGGATTTTTGAACGTCTTGCTTGTTGCACGCACACATATTATGTCGAAATAACGAGATATTATGTTGAAATAACATTATTAATAATAGCCTACATCTTTTAAAATATTTGATTGAATGCTGAATGTTGCGCTTGTTCAATTTAGTAATAATTTAAACAATTTAATAACTCCGCTTCGCGTCGTGACCGCATTACCACCTCGGGTGTGCATTATTTTTCTAATAATTCAACGGCCTGTCGTCAATTATTCCTTACTTGTTCCGTTACCTCCAACCCCCGTTTTAAATCGCCGGATCCACCCTTCCTTTGCGCTCCGGGACCTCCCACTTTACAAATTAAGCACTGGTTCTAACTGAATGAATACAGCAAAACTACCTATATTCCTTACTGAGCGCGAAGCAGCAGTGCAGCCAGCCACAGGTGCGGTTCCCGAGTGTTCTACGTGATGCGCTAAACTGTGGCGCTGTTACAAAATAGCCTAAATTAAAGCATTTAAAGTTGGGGATAAAACATAGGCTAATTATATTTAGAATACAGTAATATATAACTGCTTATAAAGGAATAAATATCAAGGAGTAAATCAATGAAAATTTCTTTATTGGTGAAAAAAAAAAATTATGCAACTGGTCGACCAATGAGAATGTCAGTCGACCAAGACGGCATCGACCGATTAGTCGACTAAACGACTAAAGTTGACAGCCCTATTGTATACATGGATTTCCCAAAATGTACAAATATAACCACAGCACATAGTGAAGCACACAGTATCCCACAATGTAGTGCACTTGACTTGACCTCCCGTTTCCCCATGTCATGTGCGACACAGAAGCAATTATTATCTCTTTTTTGATTCCTCATTTATTCAAACTGTTAATGTTTTTACACAATATTGGATTAAAAATGCAAAAACAAACATTTTTTCCCATAAATCACCTTGCTTGCATGCAAGTAATGAGCTCATGTGAGAACAATATAGTCATCTTTATCCATGCAAACCGTTTCAAGTACTATTATTATTAAACATGGTATACTGTGCAAGCAGTACACCAGCATATTAATATTTGACTGTTTGACCATGTTTCAGATGATTGGCGTCTGTACTGTGTGCGTGGCGAGATACCCGTTGAGGGCCACCTGTTGGAAGTGGCGTGTCACTGCAGCAGTTTGCGATCTCGCACCTCATTGGTCCTTCTGAACATCAACAAAGCCTTCATTTACCTGTGGCATGGCTGCAAAACACAAACACACACACGGCATGTAGCTCGAACCGCCACAGACAAGATCAAAGAACAGTAAGTCTTTCACACACAAAATCATTAGATATATGAATAAATGAAGGTTTATTCGGTTACAAAATAACCGAAAAGGTGTAGGCTGAAGCCATGGCTTGTTACGCCTACCCTATTTACAAAACAACATCTACCCATCAGAAATTAAGCATAAACAATATACATGTATAAACATATATATACATACACACATACATATATATACATACTGTATATATACTCATATACATACATACATACATACATACATATATACATACACACATATGCACTTTTATATACACAACACATGAACAAGGATGCATTAAATTGTTCAAAAGTCACAGTATAGACATTTATAGTTTTACAAAACTATATCTATTCACCAAAGAATCCTGGGAAAGAATGCATCACGGTTTCCACAAAAATATTAAGCAGTGCAACTGTGTTTAACAATGATAATAATATTTAATATTTCTTGAGCAGCAAATCAGCATATTAGAATGATTTCTGAAGGATCATGTGACAAGGACTAGAGTAATGATGCTGAAAATTCAGCTTTGCATCACAAGAATAAATTACATTTTAAAATGTTTTCAAATAGAAAATAGTTATTTTAATGTGTACTAATAGTTCACAATATTACTGTTTTTACTTTATTTTTCATCAAATAAATGCAGCTTCTGTGAGCATAAGAGACTCAAACTATTAAAATATCTTACTAACCCCTAACTTTTGAACAGTGGTGCATATTAAATCTAGTAACCAATGATGTAATGTCTTCTTGATGTCATATTTTGCATTTCAGAAAGTTTATATGATTGAAATCTGACTCATATTTGTGTTTCCAAGACGACCGCTGGAGGCTGGACTTCACAGCAGCTGTAATGTGACCATTCATGAATGTGAGGAAGGTGGCGAGCCAGTGGAATTCTGGGAAGCATTAGGCAGGAAGGACCGTAAGGCCTACGACTGCATGCTGCAAGGTAAGACACACCGGTGATGAGCGAGGAGGAGAGTTGTATGATTTTGCAAGGTTTTAATGAGTTTACAGTATAGTTCCCTTGCTCCAAAATCATGCCAAAAATAGCCCATCTCCAGCATAACATGCTCATATGGAAGCGCATTTCCACCGCATAAGAAGAAAAATGCGTTAATAAATCATAATTATTACCTAATAAGTCATAATTTTCTGATATAAAGTCACAATTATGAAATGAAATTGAAATCTTGAAATTGACAAAAAAATTTTTACATCTCCTAATCTCATAATTTTACAAAGCATTATTTTTTTCTTATTTGGTGGAAATGGCCTTACATATGTTCACAAATCATAATGCAAATGCATATCATAAGAATTCATGGACTACTATCAGTCAGACTCAAACAAAAGATTTGACCAGAAAGACCTTTTTTCTCTGCTTCAAAAAAAGAGCTTTTTCTGTGTTTTTATTTTTATCTTTCTCTCTTTTTGTAGACCCTGGCAAGTTTAACTTCACGCCGCGTCTGTTCCAGCTCAGTAGTTCTTCGGGTGAGTTTGTGGCGCAGGAGTTTTTCAACCCGTCCAGAGCTGCAGACATTGTTTGTTCCCTGCCGTTCCTACAGGAGGATCTGTACTCTGCCCCACAACCAGGTAAAAAAAAAGATATGATACACTTGAACTATTTTATCTCAGACAGGAAACAATGAGTCATGAATAATGATGCATGTGTTTTTCTCTCTCTGTCTGTTTCTAGCTCTGTTCCTAGTGGATAACTATCATGAAGTATACTTGTGGCAGGGCTGGTGGCCTCAGGATGCCGAGAGTACCGGCTCTGCCCGCATCCGCTGGGACTCAGACAGGAAGTGTGCTATGGAAACAGTGTTGCAGTACTGCAGAGGTGATTGACAGCCTTATTAGACCTTTTTTTTTTTCAATCTTCCAGCAAATCAGAGGCGTGCATCTGAACCAGCACCTTGTAATGATGTATAAGCTGCTTCAGATGCAGTTTCTGTTCCATTTATGCTATGTACACAGATATCTGACGCCTCTTATTGTCTAGCAGAGAAGAACGAGAAGAAGCCTCCGAAGTCGTACCTGATCCATGCTGGACTGGAGCCTCTGACCTTCACAAACATGTTCCCCAGCTGGGAGCACAGGGAGGACATTGCTGAAATCACAGAGAGGGTGAGACACTCCAATGTGTGTTGTGTCTCTCTATTTCTTTAGGTCTGTTCCAAACCATGGTAAGCTTTCTAACTAGACAGTTTAAGGCTTCATAGACAGTGTTGGGGAAAGTTACTTTTAAAAGTAACTAATTGTTACTTTTTATGGAAAGTAATGCGTTCCAATACTTTTTGTGATGAATTATCATCACTTACTTTTTATCACCTGGGCTGGTCTTGCTTGTTTGTTTTTTTTATAAAAAAAAAAAAAATGTAATCAAAAGTTTTGTTTTTGCCAAATGTAAAGGCCCTTTCACACCAAAAGTGCAAATGCAAAAGGAAATGCACATCCATGCCTGAACAGTAAAGAGCACAGCTCAACTAAACATTTCAGCTGTACTGCCATTCTCGATTTTAGAAGAAATAAAGCCACGGGAGAAGAAAGTTCAACGGTCCAGCAATAAACAAAAAACAAGCAGCAAAGACATTGGTTAATAAAGTCAGATTAAATACATAAAGTATATTTGTATTATTTAACATATTTAGTTATTGCAGATTTGCATTTCACACTCATTTTGTTCACCTTATTCATTTTGAGAAGTACTGAATCTGTTTTTGTGAAAGTGAGGTGAGTAAATTAACGCTCACATTTAGTCTAGAACTACAATAACGTTATTGTTCCAACAAGCAGGAAAATTACATAATTCATAAAAGCCCCCCCCCCCCAGTTGTTCATTAGTTACAAGGATTTAAAAGTAGTTTGTACAAACATTTACATTTTATGTTTTTTTTTTCATTTAAATAACGTTTATTTTCTTATCAGTTATTGACATTTGGGTTTTATGTTATATCTCATTTTGCACACTGCACCCTCTATATATTAGTATTTAGCTCAGCTTGTGTAAAAGCCACGTGTTATGAACTTTGATTCATCACATGGCTTTCTCTTTACAACATGTGTTTTTAAGGTGCTTGTCAGTATATTATAAAGGTAATCTATTTGATATATTAACATATTTTCTGTTAACGAAATTTATTTTTGTATACTGTACATTTATTTGAATCTGTAAAATTGAATAGGTTACTACCATATTTTTATGGTAAAGTTCTGGCAACCACAGCTGCTGGTTTTACAGTAAAGTTTACGGATTGGCTTCCTCACAAATGCAGGTCTTTCAAGACAGTTGTGGAAAGGGTGAATAAAAAAAAGAAGAAATATCTTGATTTGAATTTTTTGGGATTATTTAATGCTTGTTTTGTCTTATTTCAAACCATTTTAAGTCATCGTTTGGCCCTCTAGTAGTAGTGGGCCCTGGTTTTCTGGTTGAGAACCACTGCCTTATGCTGTGCTTAAGAAGCTGAGCTGCTTTAGTTTGGCTAAAGACATGTTGCAGATAATGATGAGTTCATTGAAGAGTGGCCAGAAGAGTTGAAGGACATGATCGTTTTAAAGAGTTTGGAACAAAGCCTTTGTTTTCATATAAAAAATCTGAAATTGTGTGACAATAATGACATTTATACTGAATATATTGTGTGTGTTTGTGTGTGTGTGTGCAGGAGGCAGAGGTGTGTAACCAGATCATTTTAGTGGAGGATGTTTTGGCTCGACTCTGTCAGAGCACTTATCCTCTGGAAACGCTGCTAACCCGTCCCCTTCCCCACGGCGTCGACCCTCTGAGACTCGAGATGTATCTGACCGATGAGGACTTTGAGGTAAGGCCGGACACTATGAGAGAGATTGCCTGTACAGCCTGGGATTTGTGTAAAAAATATAAAATGGATACAAAAAAGTTTACGTTCCAGAATAATCTTTTCATATATATATATAGATCTTTTCATAAACATTTTTTTATATTGTTTATATGTCAATACAGAATAACACATCTGCAGCGTTGAGCACCAGATGCTCTATAGAGCCAGTTATTTATATATTTTGCTGTAGTGTGGCAATTAATGGTAATTAACAATTAATGGCAAAATGAATGTTTGAAAATAAAAACTGATATTACCTACTGACACACTACAGCAAAAGATATAAATTACTGACTTCATTTTTTGTGTGTGAAAATACTAACGACTTTTGCACAGTAATGTGTGTGTGTATATTTATATGTGTGTTTATATATATATATATGTATATGTAGTTGTTGTTGTTGTTTTTTGCAACACTTGTCCCTGGTTAGGCTTTTATTGCAGACATTAAATATAACCAACAAGCAATTTAAAATTTCAAACACCGTAATAAAGCAACAAAAAACAATCCAGAATTCAAATCACAGTAATTCAATATGGGGGATGGGGGGGGGGGGGGGGGTTAAAATTACCAATTAACCAATTATGTAAACCCTAAAATAATGTATGCTCAAAAGATTGATTCTGCATAAGCCAGTTTTTAATAGGTATATTGATTTTTCAGTTCTGTTTATCCTTTAAATTCTATTGGTAAATACAATTGGTTGAGTAGGTTGCTCACCCTATGATTGGCTTGATTAAAGTATGACATGACTAGATACTAAGAATGGAATGTTTTGCCGTTTTAGGCGGGGAAGTAGGGAATTCCGAATAGGTAAGTATCTCTGAAATTGACTGAAGTCACAGGAATCAAGTGTTTCTATGCTAACTACTCAAGTACCATTTCCTACTGCCTCACTTTTATGCTTCGTCTTCCTCCCTGTGTCTTACTCACTTTGGAAATCTCTGAATCCAGGAGAGCTCTTTGACACCCACATTAAATCACACAAGCACACATGCATGGACACAAACACAATGTGAACGTTTCCTCACAAGCTTTTTTTTCCCCAGCAATAGTTGACACGTTTCTGGGAATGTTTTTCTGAAAGCACAGTGTCCTAAATAGGTGTGACATGATAAAAAAGCAATAAATCATCTCTTCCACGTCAGTGACGCACAGTTAGCAGTTTGCCAGGATAAAGCAACCAGAAGTAATTCATTTTCAGTGAGATTCAGCTAGACCTTTGGACCAATGCAGCAATTATTATATTTTTATTAAATATTATTAGTTGCACATAAAACCATCAACTCTGATCAAATGTGTGTTTTATTAAATACTTTTTCAGTTTTATTAAAAACTGTGTTTTCATTAAATCTTTCTGTGGTCTTAATTTAATATAGATGATCACAGTTAATATGCATGTGAAGTCTGCCATTGGCCGGACTCACTATGTTGCTCAGTCCATAATTGGCTTGCTTAAAGTTGTCTCTGCACATTGTGCTATGAGAAGAGAAAGTATTTTTAGACAACATATCATTTTTAATCTATATTTCTGCACAAGCAGCAAGAAGATAGCCCTGCCCCACCCACAGGGAATTTTAATTGGTCTAAAGTCCCACTCTATTCATCTGTGTATGAATGTCAAATCTTTTCCATTTCACTGTGATTTATGTTGCATTTTGCCTTGTGTGGATAGAAAAAATGACTTTGGAAACACAATGTGCTGCTGGAAACACAATCAATGTGCCTAGTTAGGACACTGTGCTACTGTAACCCTTTTCTCCTGATTTTTCTGCAAATTTAAGATTCTTTGTGCACATGTACAATACCGTTCAAAATACTGGAGTCAGTAAGAGATTTTTTTTTTTTATAAATAAATGTATACTTTTATTTAATAAGGACACATTACATTGCTCAAAAATGACAGCAAAGACTTTTATGATGTTACAGAATATTTCTATTTTTAAAAAATGATGTTCTTTTAAACATTCTAATAATCAAAACATTCTTAATAAAAATGAATCATGATTTTCAGAAAAATATTAAGCAGCACAACTGTTTTCAACATTGATAATAATAAGAAATGTTCTTGAGCACTAAATCAGCATATTAGAATGATTTCTGAAGGATCATGTGACACTGAAGTCTGGAGTAATGGTGTTACCATGAAAACGGGAACTCAGCGGGCTCAATTTTTATTATATCAGCTTCAAATTTGAAACACAAAGACAGATGGCCTTGATTTCTATGCAATTTTAGAGTGCAGATTATTTTGTAAAATATATATTTAAATAAAAATATTTAGTTCAGTACACTTGCTTCATTGTAAACATAAACTTCTATAACCTTTTTTACACTTTCTGTAATAATCTGCTGAGTGTCGTCTTTTAAAAGAGACCAACCATAGGTCTGTATTCCATAGCATTCATAAATTGCAGCCATTGATAGTTATCTCAAAAATTTCTGTCATTAATTACTGACCCTCATGTCATTCCAAACACGCAAGACTTTTATTAATCTTCGAAACACAAATTAAGATTGTTTTTGATGAAACCTGAGAGCTTTCTGTCCCTCCATTGACAGCTACACAACTACCACTGATGCTTCAAAAAGTTCATAAAGAGATCGTAAAAAAGCATGTACGGTTGAGCTTTTTTTGTGCTTGTTAATCAATGTTTATGTGAATCAAAGCCTTAATTCAATCTGTTCATCATATAAAGCGATCAAGTTTCGATTTTGCATAAATTTGGACTAAACTGCTTAATTCATAAGGATTAGTTTTACGATCTCTTTATGAACTTTTTGAAGCATCAGTGGTAGTTGCGTAGCCATCAATGGAGGGACAGAAAGCTCTCAGGTTTCATCAAAAAGATCTTACATTTTTTTTCGAAGATCAATGAAAGTCTTTCGTGTTTGAAATGACATGAGGGTGAGTAATTAATGACTCTGGCACAGGACTCTATGAATTTGGGACAGTTATTTTAAATTGTAGTAATATTTCATAATATATCTTACCACCCCCAAATTTTGAATGGTAAGTGTATTTATATATATGTGCTAGTTTGATTCTCTCCCTTCCCTCATTGTAATATTGTCTGTGTTCTCAGAGAGTGTTAGACATGAAGAGAGAAGAGTTTGACCTTCTGCCTGGATGGAAGCAAGTGAACCTCAAAAAAGCCAAAGGACTCTTTTAAAAGCCTGACAGAATTATCACTGTCCATTTCCACCATGACCACTGGCTCTGCGGTCACTTTCGGTTCATGGAGGTGTTTGTTCACTGAGAGCAGGGTAAACGGTCAGGTCAAAGGTCACTTTAGGATCTACAGATGCACCTGCTGTGGCGTCCTCTTTTGATGTATCTATTAAGTCCGTGGAAGTGATGTCTGTGTGTGTCAGTGTGTGTCCTCACCTCGATCGTGTACAACGATTTGCAGTCTGTGAGTGTTTATCTCATGAAGTACATGGAATCGAATACTTCGCTCACCTTCCCATCCGGTCTGATCTGCAATGTGTTTTCGTTGTGACATGTACGTTTGATAAATCTGCTGAAAAATTGGAAATTGTATAAACTTTGTTTGTAGCAAACAAAGAAAATCCTGTGTGATCGCTCTTAATGTCGTCATATGTCTTAGGATATTTCTTTTTGATTCAAGAGGAGTTTACATGGCGCGTCTGTATTTTGTGTGTGTTCTTCTCGTGTGAATGGCTGTTGCTTGTGGTGGTGATGGTCTCTTCTTCCTGAGGTGTGAGGGACGTCATGTTTGTTTGTATTCGGACAGCATGGAGTAATGGACGAGAGAAAGAAAAGATATTAATTTAAATGTACAGTATAGTGCCTTGCTTTTGTGTACAGTTTCTATACCAAACACACTCTATAGTCTGCATTTCAGAGACTTTCTTTGTGATAAAAGAAATAGTGAATAAAGAAAGCATATTAAAATCATTTTTTTTCCTCTGTCTTGTATAACTTTTCACCAATTTTAGGGACACAGTGAGACAAAACAGGCTACAGAAGTGGGAAAAAATATGTATTTTGTATTGATCTGTTCAACATGTTCAGAGGTATTCAATTACACAAATGTTTTATCAATGTCGGTCAAGGGCGTCAGAGACTAAAGCAATTTAAATAAATGTAAATATTTTGAAAGTAGCATTCCACTACAGTGGATATAAACCTGTATTAAAACAAGATGTAAAAAAATTAAACGAAGATACATTATATCTCCACCTTTAATGTAAAAATTACAACCTATGCAATGCCACTGAAAACCAAAGTGACACATTTCTGAGAAAAAAGATGATTAAATTAATCAATAAAAACCTTAAATAACCTAACTGCATTCTATTAAGAAAGAGAAAGTACAGGATGTTTTCAAAGCGAGTCAGTCACTGTGTTAAACAATTGATGTTGCGCACTTAAGTGTGGTCTCATTGTCAAATGAAAAGTGAAAGTATTTTCCTCTCAGGCATCACTATCTGCTCAAGCTCGCAGGATACACAGCGATGTACAAGCGCCAGGTAAATATAGCGTATCTCATATTCTTGACTTGACTAATAGGTCTAATGATTTTAAAAAGTAGGCTACTAGTAATGTTCTACACTTTATGGCCTAATATTCAACAATATTATTGATCTGACATCATTGTATGAGAACTGACGTGAGCTGAGCGATGACATCACTGTTTTCTCCAGAGTTGCCAAGATGAACTAAATTAACAACTAATGATTTTTACAACGGAAATGAATCAACACCGAACTTACTTGAGCTGGACAATAATGATAGGCTACTATTTTCTTCTAGAGTTAGCCTACATCCAAAACAAACTTTGTTGCCTTATTATCCTGTTATCACTGTAAAGCAGCTTTTAAACAATCTGTAGGCTTATTGTAAAAAAAAAAAATATATATATATCGTCAGTCTAAGCCAACTTGAGATTCTTTTCTTTTTTTAAACCAAAAATCTGTTATTTAAAATAACATTTATTCTAATAATATAAATTTGCTCAACATACTGTATATAAAAAGCGAAACTAAACTTAAAGTTTCGAATTGAGTGATGAATGGATTAAAGCAGAAGGATGCACGCAGTGTCCTTCCGGCAGAGGGCGCTACAAGAATCCAAAACTCTTTTGCCTACTTTTGTTTCTTTTCAATTCATTAGATTTAAGAAATGTTTGTTGTTGTCAGAAATATGACTCAACATATTATAAAGAACACATGTCCTCTTTAATATATGCATAGGCTACTCCAACCAGTTCTTGTTGTCAAAGAAAGATGTAGCCAAGTCCTTAATTTAACCATGGGGAATGTGTTCAAATGTAAACAATAATGTATTATCATAATAATATTTTAACATAGTATCGTATTTAAGACGCTTTCAGCCACTTTCAGCCATTGTCTATAACAGTGCTTGCTACTGTCAGGTTAGCACAGTTTTAATGCCATAACAATAACTATAGGAATTTTATCTAATTATAAATTTGTGAAGGAGGTAAGTATAATGAATATGATTGTGATGACAATGATTGTGATTGGTTAAGTATCTGACACACTTAAACACTAAATAGTAGTAAACTCATTTAGAGATAAATCATTGCAATTTCGCAGGGCCTACCTATACTGCTAATTTCCTCATTATTGTCAATTATTAGGTAGAATTCAGGTTAAATGGGACATTTTTCCCAGTTATCTCAGGGGCAAAGGGTGTCACAATTAACCAGACTTCATTCCTACATAATATTTTCCTTTTTTTCCTCCGGTCGAGCTGGTCATTTCAGATTAGAGGAGTGCACATACTGAAAACAGCAGATGGACATGTCAAATTACGGTAATGTACAACCCCATGAAACACACCTGTTAGATCAGGGCTTATTTGAAAAAAAAAAGTTAAATAATAATATTTTTGTTATAGGCCCTTCATAAATATTTGCATGCAAACTATGGTTAAAATAGAATTTAATTATGTGTCTTTCTTTTCTATCAGATGACAAAGGGGAAAACGTGGAGCCTCATGGAGTCTCTAAAATCAATATCTCTGCCAAAAATGGAAGCAATGTTTCAGCACCTGTCATATTAAACTCA
Source organism: Squalius cephalus (assembly GCF_949319135.1). NCBI lineage: Eukaryota > Metazoa > Chordata > Actinopteri > Cypriniformes > Leuciscidae > Squalius > Squalius cephalus. The sequence continues at coordinate 41,703,731 of NC_137128.1, read as the reverse complement.
AAAGTCACAGGGAATATTAATATTTCTAATAATTACTTTCCAGGTGAGTGGAAGAGTTTCTCTATTGGTAGAAATGCCACAGCTGAACATACATGTTGTCAATAATAATACAAAGCACAGATATGTCCAAATAATTAAATGATATACTTTTTGTAATTTTTGTAATAATCTAAAATTGTATTATTCCAGCTGTAGGACCTGCAGCTGAAATCACAGGTAATATACACCATTGGGTAAAATTACACCTGTACTGCAATTTTTTACCATGTTGTTTACACATGTAAGACAGTGACCTTATAAACAGTTAAAGGGACAGCGCACCCAAAAATGAAAATTCTGTGAAAAAAATTAAAATGTATTCACCCTCATGCCATTCCAAGCCTCTGTGACTTTCTTTGTCTGCAGAACACAAAAGAAGATATTTTGAAGAATGTTGGTGGTAACCAAACAGGTTGCCATTTCTCAAAATATCTTCTTTTTTTTTTTCTTTTTTTTAAGGTTTGGAACAATAAGAGTATGACAGAATTTTTCATTTTTGGGTGAACTACTTCTTTAAGTTGGTAAAAAAAAAAAAAATTATTTACCATATGGTGAGAATTATCAGCACTTGTACAATGAGTAATGATTATACATTTGGTATAACAAAATCTAATATCTAAAATAAACCTTCTGTTTTTTTGTAGATATAAGCTCATTGATCACAGAATACAAGGAGTCCATACTGTCCGAATATGCCTACATTACAGAATACACTTCCCGTGCCGGTGAACAGGTGCTGCTTAATGACCGCTACATTGATCCACTGATAGTTCAGAAACACAGAGAAAAGAAAGAGCGAGAGAATGAGATGTGCTCTAGAGGGGAACGATTCTTCAACACAAGAGAAAGTAACCAGAGAAACCAAAACATCAGCCTTGATAAGCTCTTCGGTCCAGAGAATGGCCCCAAAAAAGTGACTCCAAGAGCTGTGATTCTCCAAGGTGATTCTGGAAGTGGGAAATCAATCACTGCGCAAAAGATCGTTCTGGACTGGGCCTCTGGAGAGCTCTACGCTAGACTCTTCGATATTGTGTTTCATCTAAGATGTAAAGATCTCAGCGGTCTCTCAGGAGAGATGAGCTTGGTGGATCTCCTTAACTGCAGTTTAACTCCTAATGAGATTGGTCAGATCTTAAAAGACATACCACAGAGGATCCTGTTCATCATTGATGGTTTTGATGAACTCATGCTTTCAGCATCCAAAGAGGCATTGCCACCAAAGCCAGTCATCAAATCCCACCCATTGGCCATTGTTTGCTCTCTTCTGAAAGGACGTATGATGAGAGAGTCCTTCCTGCTGGTTACTACAAGATCGAACGCTGTTGACAAACTGGAGAACATTTTGAAAAAGCCTCAATGCTTCATGGAGATCATGGGATTTTCGGAGAAAGGAGTGAGTGAATACTTCCAAAGGTTCTTTGAGGACGAAGAGTTTTCAAGTCAAGTGTATGAGCAGGTGAAGAGACAAGAGCTGCTCTACACCGCTTGCTTCATCCCGGTCATCTGCTGGATTGTCTGCACAATTTTCAAAAGAAAAGGAAAAGATGGTGTTGTAACTAGCGAGTTGACGACCACCACGTCCATATTTGTTGATTTTGTGTTCACTCTCTTGAAGCATCACAGTGGTTCGAGTCATCATGAAGACCTCGACCTCCTCAAGAATCTGGGTCAGCTAGCCGAGAGTGGAATGCCACAACGCCAAGTCCTGTTTCCCAGAAGCGATCTTCCAAAAGCAATCTCTGAATTACCAAACATTCCCTTCCTATGCACATTCCGCCATCAAGAGAGAACTAATCTGAAGGAGATATTTGGTTTCATGCACCTCAGCTTTCAGGAGTTCTTCACCGCTCTGTTCTACGTGTTAACAGACGAGGCGGATGCGGAAATAAAAATCAAGGAGCTATTGGAATCAGCAGGCAATGGGAGGCGCAATGAGCATCTCTTCCCTGTAATCCGGTTCCTTTTTGGTCTCTCAAACAAGAAAGTGAGCCGTTTAATCCTGGGGGGAAATTCACGGTCAACATCTACCGCTATTCGCTCCCAGTTGGAAAAATGGATCAGAAGACTTATAGAGAAGAACTCCATGGGCACATTGTACATGAGTGATTTCATTCTTCATTGCTTGTATGAGCTTCATGATAGGGACATACTGAAGAACGTCATGACGCTGTGGGAACGCGTAGGTATTACCATACACTGGTCTTTGAAGGGGATCGACTGTCAGGTTGTGATGTACTGCCTCAAGTATTCTTCACGCATTATCAGTATGAATATCAAGTGCAATGCAAAAGATCTGAAGATGCTTCATCCTGCACTCTGCAGGTGTACATCTTTATGGTAATTTATGTTCTTAAATTATATGCTCTTACAAAAAGTATTTGTATTCCATTGTTTTCAAAGAATCACAGTAGTGTACAAAAATGTTATTACAATCTCATCATGTTCTAAAAACCTTAATGATGTATACAATGTATTATAGTTATTATTATTATATGAAGGGTTTGGTTTATGTCATGAAGAATTATAGGTTTCTGGTTTTTGTTTTTGAAGGCTGGATTTTGATTCCTTATCTGACACTGATGTTAACCTCCTGACATCAGCCCTGGGGAGGAGAAAGGACGTGGGCTATTTGAAGTATGTGCTACTCTTTTTATACATTCAACTATTATACATATAGTTGTGGTGAACGTGATTTCACCAAGTATCAAATTCCTGGATCAACATCTTTGTTCATCCTGGAACAACATTCCAATTATCCAATCACATTTACAATTTATGTCAAGTTAGGCTTATGTGGTAGATTTTTCCCTAAACCTAACTATCTTGGTCTCATCTACAAATCGACGTCCCCGAACGTCTACTGTCGACGTTTAGTCTATCTGGGTCTCGTCTACAAATTGACGTCCCCATTCAATAATAGTCACCTAACTAACTTGTTCCCCTAAACTAGCTTCCTTCCTAAACTAGCTTCCTAAACTAGCTTCCTGCGCAGGAATAAATCGACAAACAGACTCAAGCAAATGTCCTTTAAATGCTTTAATCACGGCCAGGAGATCTTCCCGAGCAGTTCTCAGGTAATCTCTCCCAAGAAGCAAGGCCGGAGGATCTCAGAAAAATTCCATTGAGAATCCCACCATAAAATACGGATTCAACAGTTTTTATAGAATCGAGAAAACAAAAATAAGACTAACATGTCGCCTTCAATATGATTGGTTCAAATGGTTCAAAAGCCCCAACCTTTTCCCTCTGTCACTGGCACAAGCAAACTCTATTTTTGTGATTACTTATCACAAGGTTTGAGAATTAGTAATCTGTCTAGTTTCACTTCCCCTTTCTGTTATTTATAAACACACACATACACATACACATACACATACACATACACATACACATACAACACACAACAAAGTCACAAGTTTTCCCCAAAGAGTTTGGAAACATTTAAAAGCATATGAATGTCGTTCCTGCAAGAAAAACAAATGTTAGTTGATTGATTAAACTTGATTAATTAAAAAATCCATCACACTTACAACCAGGGTTAGGTGCTTCTACATCAGTGTAATTCACCTATAATTTCCCTATGATTTTAGGAATAAGTTATGGGTAGGGATAGGGTTAGTACAAATTTTTCGGACATGAATGTTGTTCCAGTATCAACAAAATGTCTTACTTGGCAAAATCCCAGTGACCTGCAAGTTATGGTAAACTTCCTTTGTTGTTCCAGGAACAACATTCCTGTCCAAAAAACATTCTACCCCTAAACCTAACCCTACCCTTAACTTATCCCTAAAATTAGAGGGAAATGATAGGTAAATAAGAATGGTCTAGAAGCCCCTAACCCCTAGACTGGGTAAACCAGTCTAAATTTCATTTGATTTCGCCCTGCAACTCAGGCTGGAAACCTGTACATTTATTTCTCCTGCTTCGGTTACAAATTTGCGGGAACCAATCACAAACTGGCTTATCCACCTGGCGCGCTATTGGCGGGTTTAACCCAATGACAGAAGAGAAGCACACACTCTATCTGATTTACCCGTCTCTCGCACGACGTCAAACCAATTTCGTTTAACCTCTCGACGATGCTCAATGGCTTATTTAGTTTAGCAAACAAATCACTCAAGTGGGTGTAAATACCACTCACTTTCATATTACTATTTTTTGCACAACCTGCAAAAATCGCTCGATGTCATTGCTGCTTCCGCAAACCGCTGATCAATGCTACAAACCAACACGTTTGTTGACAAGTTTCCTGATTGGTTGAAGGACTATCCAATTGCATACAGAGTCATTTGAACTATGCCCGTTGATAACGCCTCTTGTGCAGTAGAATTACAGAGCAGATCCCCCAGACCAATGTTCAATCTTAAAAGATTGAGCTTGCTCTGGTGATAGCCAGACTACCTAACCCCTGTTGTAAGCCTAAACTTGACATTTACTGTAAACCTATCCCTCAGCTCTGATTGGTTTATTGGATGTTGATCCAGAAACATGTTCTACTTCGTTCCACCATGGTGAACATGATTTCACCATGATCTGATTAACTAATTTATCCATCTGTCCACATCTATACATGTTCAGAAATCTGTACATTCTCATTCTCTTCTGCAACATTGTGAAAGATACTTCTGATGCTCCTGTTTAGGCAATATTTTATATTTATGCATCCACCACAAATCTATGTTTTGCAATTTTAAATGATAGGAAAGAAAGCAATACAGACAACCTTACTTAATTTTTATGCTACATCATAATTAAAATGAACATTTTGTAAACAAGTGTGTTAAATGCATTGCAGCATGGAGGATGGAGCCCTGTCAGATGAAAGTGTGCAGACGATCCTGAAAACCCTCAGTGGGCAAAAATCAGTGGGTAACATTCGACTGGTGTTGAAGAGCATCAGCGATGCAAATGTTGATTTGACCATGAACTTCCTTGTACAAGAGATGATGGATAGAAGGTTCAGGTAAACCAAACACAATGATGAACATGGTAACAAACAGGTAGCTGACAAATATCATGGACATGAACGTCAAGGTTTCTGGTTTAAATGTACGTAATTATAGGGAAGTTTGAGCATAAATATAGGGAACATATGCATACATTTGCATACATTTCCATAATGTACATAAATATAGTGATATGTAGGCTACATAACATTTTCAGCTTTTTGCAGAAAAGGGCCCATTTTTACAGTGCAAATGTTACATCTTGCCTCTCAATTAATGTGATTAAAACAATATGCATAATAATTATAAAAGAGTAGAAGAATGCTTTAAAAGTTTTAAGATGAAGTGTAGAGAGGAACAAGCAGACATGCAATCTTTTTACATTTGAAACCAGGTATTTTGTAGATTAATGCTCATTTCATTTGATTTCCACAGCATATGCATTGCCAGTCAAGCAGAAACCATACATAAGAGTCTTTGCTCAGAGTTCACCATGGCAAGCAAAAATAATTCTGTCTGGTAATTAAATTCATATACATTTTCCAACCAACATCATTCTCAGTTAAAATTTCTTACATTTATTCAGATAAGAATATAACTTGATATTTTAATAACAACAAATGCATAATTGAATAATTCTTTTTCTTAATTTCAGGTTTACTGTTGGGCATTCAGAAGGGCATCAGGGTGAAATCTCAGAAAAGCGTGGTCTTTGTTATTATCAGGGGTTTTCAAAAATATCCTTCGCGCTCTGTCCTTTCTCTGTAATACCCATGACTGAATTCTTCAAGTCATCCCATAACCTCAGATGCTTCTCAGAGCTGTAGGTATTCTCATTTTACTTTAATATACCCATCCTTTTTGTGGTTTTACATGCATAACATTGGTATTTTTGTGTTTGTTCCAAGGAACAACATTGAGTTTGGTGTGAATGTGGATGCACTGCTGTCTTTCATAAGTTGTGTTCCTGGTTTAACTGAGTTGGACTTACGTGCAGAGTACCTGACAGATGTTTGGACCTCCAGAATTCTGTGCTACCTTCAAGTCAATCCTAAGATTTCTCACATAAAGTAGGAGCAAATAATGTTTACATATTTAAGATGTAATCTCTCAATAAATGTACAGCTGATTTATATTTCGATCACATTTATGATCTATTAGGTTTCATGTGAGCAACCTCATGATTAGTGATGACGAAAGGGTCTGTTCAACCTTTTCGGTCTTTAGAAAGCCATTTGAACCGTAAGTCATCCTTTCTTTTCATTTTGCTTGGTCCATCAAGCCTATGGTTGTGCTAAATAACTGTTAGTAAAATATTTTTTTAGGTACAAGATGCATGAAAGTGAATGGAAAAATCCATCATTGACTCTTGCAATGGACAGATGGGCTCATGATATGGCGTAAGAATTCAAGCATGAAATATCCTGCATTCTTTTAACTTTCACACTTTAAGAATTTTATGAAGTTTCCTTTAAATTTAGGGCAAAGCTCATAACCATTTTAAGTCCTACTGCGTGCACATTTACTATATGAAAATGAATGTTTCTTCCCAGATATGGTAGCAGTGGAGAGCCGGCACATTCACATTGTCTGGACAAACCGGCACTGGTGAAGCTCACGCTCAGTTTCCCTCCTCTTGAAGGGTCTAGTGTCATTTGGGAGGTTCTTTTCAAAAGGCTTTACAATGTCATTCAATTGACAGAACAGTGAGTTTGTAAAAAATTAATTGTTGGGAGAACTTAAAAATGTAGCGCACCATGATGCATTCTGATTTTTAGGTTCTCTCAACTATCGTCTTAAAATATTTTCTATATTTTGTCCATTTTAATTTGTTCATTCAATTTGTTCATTCACAACTTTCTGAACAAGACATCTATGGTTGTCTTGATGTATTCATTGGCTGAAATTCACCCAATACATTCAACAAGCTAATACATCATCTTCCTTTTTTAAGATGCCCAGAGTTGGATGAGCATACAGATTCTCTGCTGCAGTTTCTTCACTCTGTTCCTGCTCTGAAGGAGGTTAAAGTTTGGCTAAACAACCTGACTGAGAGCTGGGCGGCTGGTCTGTTCACACTCTTCCTGTCTTGTTCCAGCTTACTTCACTTGCAGTAAGAATAACCTGTTGCGTTTTTCCACGTGAAAACATACAAAGAAGTGCCATGGTGTGAAAAACATTGTATAGGCATTAAATACTATGGTTTGTATCAAAGTATCATGGTGTTATCATCTGATACCATGGTACTTACACAATACATCTGTAAGGAAATGGTTGTGTCTTCTTTCTGTACTTGCATCTAAATACAATAAATTCTCTTTTGGCAGATTGAATACCAGTATGTCTGTTGTTAGTGATGTGGAGAGTCTGGGTGTGATGAGAGAAGATGGAGTGAGGTAACACATCTGTTTTAAACTTTAACCCCAGCTATAACATTAGCTTAGATTTATAATTGACATCTATATTTTCCCTGAGCTTCTTGCAGTGCTCTCTAGAATTGCTTTATAATGTTGTGATACTGCCTTAGATATTGGGGGGAAAAAGCATCTGATATTCTGAAACGGTTAATAAAAATATCTCCAACATTCCAACAGGTCTGGATATTCTGAGAGAATATAATTGCTTAAATACATTTTTAAGCTTTTAAGTAGCATTATGCTATGTTTGTCCTCTGTTATTTTTCAGGCTCTCAGTCGGCTGTAACCATCTGAATTACATAGATGACTGTTGTGATATGATCGACCTCTTTAAACCTCCAGAGCACAAAGTGGTTCCCTGCATCACCATCGCAGTGACAGATGACTCTGAGAATGCAAATGCTGACTGGAGGAGATTCTTTCAGGCCTACAACCAGCTGAAAGACTTGACTGAGTGGTAACTATTTCAACCCCAGAGAGAGAGAGTGAGAGTGTTTGTATGTGTGAAATAAGGGAGAATGACAGACAGATAAGTAGTGTTTTATTTCACAATGATTCAATCTGTATTTCTGTTTTTAACAGTTCTTCAGAGTATGATGAGAGTGTGTGTGATCTGCTCTCTGCCCTGCACTCGGCCTCTGGTCTGAAGAAGGTCGATCTTTTCTTCAGATTCATGACTGTGGATGGAGTGTCCAGAGTCCTGGATCTCATTCAGATGAACCCCAGTCTGAGAGAATTAACGTGAGAATTCAGTTCACTTCTTTTCATACGAGTACACACTGATGGTTGCTTGCAGACTCTTAGAGAAGGCAGTTACTAAGTGATGGTGACATATGCATGTTGAACACTGCATTTCATGATGAGAAAAGCTCATTGAATTACTAATAATAATGTAATTGCTTTAATAATGTACTTTTTGGCTCAGTTTTATGGCAGTCAAGCGGCCTGAGACTAGTAAAGCGAACTTCAAGAAGCACTACAGGAATGAATTCTCCAGGTGAGGCATTAGTGATTCCTGTATTATAAAGAACAAGCATCCATGAAGACATGTGCCAACAACTGATGCTTTATTAAAGAGCACATAGTTACTTAACTATGAGAATAGAGAGAAATTGAAAACTGAAAGACTAACTCACAGTAACATCCAGCGCCCTCTAGTGATGCTATAAAGCAATAACATTATTAGTGCAAAACACAATACCAGTGTTATTGTAGTTACATTTTATATACTATAATAGCATTTATATATATATATTTTTAAATTAGCTGTTGTCTTTATTTTTTCAAGTTTTCATTTTTAGTTTAAGTTTTAGAAAAAAAATGTGTGCTTTTATCATTAAATATATATATATTTAGCTTATTTTAGTACTTGAACCTAATTTAATTTAAACAAGTTATTTAAGGCAACTTTTTTGTGTGTTTTTTTTTTGTCAAAAAAACAAATTTTAAGTTTCATCTAATATTTAATTTAATTAATCTAATATCTTGTTTCAGCTTTATTTCAAATAACGTAATTTGTTAATAACAATGCACAATACACTGCAACAATATAATAACTTTCTATGATTGGTCATTAACAAACACGCTTAACAGGTCTGTAATTTGTAAACATTTGATTATGAGATATATGAGAATAAATATATGAATCAAGGTTTCATGACATTTCTAGCCATTTCCACTTATATAATAAAAAATAATGAAGAATAATAACATGTAAACAAAACATGAATTTGACAGCTGGTCACTGATCCTGTTTTCTTTCTGTTTGAGATTTCACTCTGCTTTTATTATGTTATTTCTGTGGTTATTTTTCAGTGTCCATAGGACGAGTGAGAGTGAAGAGGACAGTGATTCAGACAGATCGAATGACTTTTGGTGGGATGACCGTTTTTATACAAGAGTTTTATTGGAAATCATTATATTTCTGTAATCTGATGTACAGCTTTTCAGAGTGAAACGAGATATTCAATGACATATAATATATAGCACAAGTCTTGATCTAATCAATCTGAATCTAATTGAAAAGTGTCAGGTTTTGATTTCAGTTCGACTTTTTGTATTATTTTGTGGTGAGGATATGCAATATATTTTTGGATTATTCAGCACAGTTGTATTTGAGGAAAGTATTCATCTATCTAATAGTGAAAATATTCACAGGTGTCAGTCTGCAAGACAGATGTCAGGTGACAGCATGTCCTCCTCGCCTCTCAGTGACTGCAGCCATGAAATCAAGTGAGAAAATATTGTATATATAATACTGATACAATCACTACTTCTGCTCAAAACATCAGACTGTAATAAGTTAAATCTGCAAAGAAATCTAACCCAGGCTGTGTCTTTTACCTGAAGCGATTCTGATCAGCTGGACAATGTGGAGCGTATTCTTTGCTCAGATATCAGGATGTGGAAAACTTTGTCTGGAAAATGCAGGTAGAGAGCACTCTATTACTTAAACATACTGTAGACCACAAACCAGAATTATGAATATCCATGTGAGCTAGTTGATAAGTGTTCATTGGTTTGGTTTGTTTTGTTTTGATATGACTATACTTGGAAGGTCTTTTTTTTTTTTTTTTTTTTTTTTTTTAATTACTGTATATTTTATGGTGCTACTGTATTTAGAGCAACTAAGAATGACAAGTAGGAGTTAAGCCCTGTTTTATGCATTCCTGTAGCTCAACCAGTAGAGCATAGTGCTAGCAACGTCATGGTCATGGGTTTGATACCCAGGGAATGCATGTATTGATAGAATGTACACCTTGAATGCAATAAAACCATCTACTAAACCCAATATCTCAACCATTTTAAAACAAGTGGATTCACATAAATCTTAAACAAACATAAATTTGATAAGATATTAGAATGCCCTTCTAACATACTTTGTTTCTAGAAGAGCAAACATTAAAAATTCTTCCAAATAAATGTTTTAATACACCTCATGGTGACATACTGTACAGTATGTGTGCATCTGACTATAAAAAAATAAGTGTGATATGTGTTAAGGCTAATTTGACTGTTTTATGTATTTATTTATTTAGTATTTCTATTTCCCTTTTAGCTTGATTTTAAAGTGCAATGACTCCAGTCCCAGCACACAGTCACTGCTCTCACGGATAGAGCTCACCCTGTCGGAAACCTCAGGAGAAACTAGCAGTGACTGGAGAACCTTCATACAAGCATATAACCGATGCAAAGGGCTCTCTATAAGGTAAAAATAAAATTGTCATTGCTCACTATGAAACAGAACCTTCAATTTAATATGAAATTGATGTTAATTTATTAAAGAGGCCATATTATACCCTATTACAAAGTCTTGATTTTTTCTAGAATAGATTTTCATGTTTGAATGTTCAAAACACACATTATTTTTCATTGCAGCACCCCCTTTCCCAGTCTGTCAGTAACACTCTGTTTAGTTCCTGTCTCTATGAAGCCCCTCCTTCCCAAAAAGTGCAATGTGCTCAATGTGCACAGTGTGTTATGATTGGTCAACCGCTTCCAGTGTGTGTTTTGGAAATGTCCCGCCTCTTACCATAACCACGAGTTTCAATACACTACTAACTAACTATCCTGTTTTTTGTGTATGCCTTGGGCAGAAATTATTTAAATGAGTGATATTGTCAGACGTATACGTTTCCGGAAGAAAACTCAAGACTACAATGGAGTTCAGAAACAGTGCGCACTGATTTAGAGAATAACTCCCTTTGGACTGACTGTAACTTTGCATTACACACAAAGATAAAGCAAAATAGGTTCTCTTTAACTAAATATGAATCACTTCCATGCAACAACAGAAGTCCTGCGTTTGACGAGAGTGTGGACGCTCTGCTGTTGTCCCTGCACTCGGTGTCTGGTCTGAATAAAGTGCAGTTGACGACGGACAGCCTGACTGAGAACTGGGCACCAAAGATCCTCTCCCTGTGTCACACATGTCCCAGCCTCCATAACGTCTGGTATGATGATCTACCAATACTTCTGCTGGGAAGAATGAAAACTAAATATTCTGTTAGATAACTATATTTGTTCCACATTAAATAAAATTATAAGTTATGAAGTTATGATAGTCTTTTCTTCTCTGTTGTGACGTATATATGTGTGAAACGGGTTCTGGAATAAGAAAAAATGTTGGGCGGGACTTGTTTTTGGGGAATTGTTTAGATGGTTGTGGTTTGCTATTGGTCGATTTCATTTATTATTATTATCATGCAATTGTATTGTGTTGTTGTTTTATTGTCTTATACTGAAAGATTAACTTAAAGCAGGCAGATCGGATATTATGGTACATTAAAATATATTTTTTTAAAATATAGCCCTGTTTTTTTTCCCTCGCCTGTCAGTTTGCAGGTGGAGTATGATAAGAGACACAGTGTACTAAATGTGTGTTCTTCTTTCATCATCACCAAAAACATCACAGACTCTACGTAAGTCCATCTCAACTATCCAGGCTGTAAAGAAATGACACAGATTCCTAATACGAGCATAAACATATGCACATGTCTCTTTTCTAGCTGCACAGTGGACATTCGGTTGCCCCGTGATAGCAAGATTGAAATATCCCCATCATTCATTTCATTCACATTACCATGTTCAGAGATTCCTAAACTCGATGGACAGGAACTCTTTGAAACCCTTGACCACCTTAAAGGTTTAGAAGAAAGGTAAGGATTCTGCCATTTCATTATAACGTGAAAATTAATAGGTTATAGCAAATATGCACCAAATATATTTATCATTTGCCAACAGTGAGCTTAACATTTCTAATTATTTTGCTCATAATCCAGCTGTTCAGAGCATGAAGAGGTTGTGGGTAATTTGATGTCCAGCATACTCTCAGTTTCTGGTCTGCGGAGAGTCGGACTCGAGATCAGCAGTCTAACAGAGAACTGGGTGAGGAGGATTCTGTTCTTAGCCGAAGTCTGTCCCAGTCTTCAGGAGATCAGGTAAGAAACTGCAGTTTGTCCTTGAATAAAGTCTTTTTGTTATTTAGACTTGAAATTTCTCTTAAACATTAAAATGGAAATATTTCTATTGAAATGTGTTATTGTTTCAGATATGACTGCATTGAAAGTGGTGGCTTGTTGTTGGATGATGTTGTGAGGATCCTCCAGAGCTCTCAGATGGATTCAGATTGCAGGATTATCATCACAGGGTTTGTCCTATAATCTTATTTATCCATTTATTAAAGAATTGCACCATTAATTATGGTTTAATGACTGTTGTTCAATCTCTTTGAAGGATGAAGTGCAGTAAAACGACGGATGGGCGCACTGAAATCATGATAGACACATCCAGACCATCATCAGGCTGCGATGAGAAAGTGAAGGTCACCTTCTGCAGGGACTCTCTCACAAGACTACACAATAGAGAACATTGAGACAGAAGACAACAATGACGATGACCCTGAGGACCCTGATGAGGAAGACTTTGTAGACTTTGAAGACTTTATTGTTCTTTAGAGATCATGGCAAAAAAAAATTAATCCTAATATAAGAGTGTTAAACAATTACATAGTTTATTATATTTTTATCTTAATATTAAGAGTGACAGATTTAAAGATTGAGTGAAAATTTATAAAATTGGGTTAACTGTGGCTTAACTCTATATAAGATCAAATGAATCAGAACAAAACTATGACCGCAGGTGCAGTCACAGTCATAGCATGTGGTGAGCACATCTGAACATACAGTTTCCTTGTACTGATAATTGTTTACTTGGTTCTTCAATGGGTCATTTGACAACATGTTGATTAAGCTGAAAGTTATGCACTAAATAATATTAATAAACTAATTTTTAAGGGTAAGATGCCCCCCGGGGCAAGATATCCCCCACACCCACATTTTTTCTCTTTACTACAGATGGCACAAACTCGCATTTCAACATCATCTGTTGAAACAGTTTTGAGGTTAATTGATCTAATTTAGTTCATCTGGAAAATAATGATCTGTGACAGTATTATGTCTAATATAAAAGTTTTTGTCTATTTTTTTTAATAAGGAATTTGTGGACGTCAAAGAAGTACATGACAGCGATTCGAGAGAAGTTGAGCGGCTGCACCCAAATGTTGTTATCTTCAGATCGGAGTAATGAGCACTCCGAAAGGTCTTTAGGGTGTGGAGTACGGTTAGGGGTTAGTTTCTGTTGTAGCATTAGTCAAGTCAGAAATGAAGATAAAGATGTGTTCTGGACTGGCATGTTTATTGAACCAATCAGATAAGAGTAAAACGAGAGCCAGCGAGAAGCTCATTTGATTGGCTACATGATGATGGTGGATCCGCCTTCCTCTTCTCATTTACAAAACTCAGTGAGTGAGAGAATCGTGCCAAAACTGTAAGCGCAGATCAAAGAAAGGCGCAACTATACAAATCGGGTTATTCCGGGAACTTTCATTTTGACTTTCAAGTCATTTAGACATTTGCAACAAATGACTAAAAGCAGTAAATTACTTTTTTACACAAAGGTTGATTTTATGCAATCAATCTGTTTTGCAGTTCCTGACCTTTTTTTTTTTTTTTCGCCTGCAAATTGCTATTCACGGGCTTGCAGTGCTTTTGGCTGTATTTGTGCGAAAAAAACGTGCCAAAAGTGCAAGCGTGGAAAAATGGAAGTCAGAAGAATACAGATCACATTTATTATGCATAAGCATGAGGCTGCAGTTTCTCAATACATGCATTACACTTACAAATAACAGTTAAATGCTGCAAATATTTTTTTATTACAATTGAAAGGCAATTTACACCTTTACAAATATTCTCTTGCGCATGCAAATTTTATTTATGCTTGCAATCTTATGTACACTTTCACAAATCTTACCCTGCGCATGCAATTCTTTATGGCATCATATTACCTTCATAGTAGGACACCCTATCATTGCATTCGGACAGGTTCTGGCCGGTTCTTCCACGGAAGACATACAGTATGTACATGTTTTAAAATTCAGAACCACTTCTATTATTGATTGCTATCAGGATGTGAAGAGAGTTTCAACCTGTATAACAAAAACGTGTTTATAAAACAAATTGCCTGTATATACCTTTAAAGCACATAAACTGTCCTTTAGAGGGTGAGTAATTAGTAATTAATTTCAAACTGAGAATTGTTCAACTTTGTTTAAAGCCCGCCAAGTCAATGAAACTCTACTGATGAAATCATCATGTTACACTAAAAACCGAAGTAAAAGTTCTATAAAAAAATCTTTTTGACATGCTAAAATGCTAAACATGCTAAAATCACGGTCAATTTTTTATACCTTTTAAGAGTCAGTAAAATCAAAACAGCCAAATTCAAACTGGTCAGTCACTTGTCAAACAAAACTAGCAAGACCTGAAGGTCAGCATTCTGCAACTGTGCCACTCCTTCCAAAAGCTTTTGTTACTGTAATAAACTCCTCCTCAGACACAAATCTCTCAGATCGATCAGTTAAACCCAACTGCAGCCGAAGTCAAACACACCTGTGAGCTTCTGTGTCGAGCGTAACGTATAAACTCTGATTTCAAGCATTAGGTAGGCCTAATATTTCTATGAAGTTACATTATATTACATGACGTGTTTACTGCGATCTGAACCGTATAAAAGAAAATTGGTTAACTGTAATTTCTATGTTATATGTTCTATGTAAAATGGAAACTGTGGCACTGGCAGTGTTGTTGACTTTCAGGTCTTGCTAGTTTTTGTTTGACAAGTGACTGAGAAGTTATTATTGGAAATATTATTTTGGATGTTCTAACTTTATTTACCATTGTTTTTCTCTCACAGAGAATGAACTGAAATGGACCGCAATGACAGTATGTTAAACTTAAGAACTTTTATTACTGTTTTTGGTGTAACATGATGATTTCATCAGTAGAGTTTAATTGACTTGGTAGTCTTTAAACAAAGTTGAACAGTTCTCAGTTTTGAACACTTCTCAGTTTTCTTGTTCTATTTATTCTTGCTCACACTTAACTTGTAAACAAGCGAGCAAGCAAAATTACACTGTACAAAAAACATTTTTATATCCTACATCTATTGTACAAACATAGGCCTAGGTTACATATGATATGATTCAGTTTACTGTACATTTATGCATTCCTGCATTTGCTTCTGTATATGAATGTAAATGAATGGAGCATAAAGTCTATGTGAAGCATTAAGTCTATTGTGATCAGATCTTTATCTAAAATCCTTTTTTCTCTCATCTGTGTAAAGCTTGGATTAATCATTTTATTGATGGTGCAATTGAACATAACAGTAGTATCAATATAATTTAATTTATATACACTTAGTGCTTGTTTAGTGCTTAACATCCTTGTTATCTTTAGACCTTTGTCATTGGAAGGACAATTCCAGATCTCATGATGGCCTGAATGTGAACATTGCAGCTCAGCGTGAAAGCCATATTACAGCACCTGTGCTCACTAACAATAACATCACAGGCAATGTTCAGATCATACATAATGCCACTGGTAAAAAAAAAAAAAAAAAATTATTTACAGTTATTTATTTTTCTGATAACAAATATTTATTTTATATATATATATATATATACATATACATATATATATACATATATATATATATATACATATATATATATATATATATATATATACATACATACATATATATATATATATATATATATATTTATATATATATATATATATATATATTTTTTTTTTTTTTTTATATTTATACAATGCATAACACAACACATTTAAAAAAAAAATATCATAGGCAATGTGTAATCTTCTACAGGTATCACTGGGCATCACTTAAACACCCGAAATGAGAGAACACAGACCTCAGGTAAATGATGAATGATGGTTTTACTTACCATTTCAATTAGGATATTTTACCTAGAACACTATGACTAGAGATGTTTGTGGAACACAACACCAATATGACCATATAAGGGATTTCCTGGAATGTCATACATTTTATGACTTGCTGTATTTAGGTCTTTCTTGTGGATTTTCTGCGAGAGCGCCCCCTCTGGCTTTGTGTATAAATGAAACATACATTACATGAGTGTTTAGTGCTCCATAGTGCTCACTTGCCCCATTGTTTTGTAATAATAGGAAAAAAAACTTCTCCCTAAAGAAATTTTAATTAATCAAATGACAAACAATATTTTTTTTCTCCAAATGAGCACAGGAGGTGTTTTTTTTTTTTTTTTTTTTCCTGAGTGGATGCATAAGAGGCTCATATTTCATATTAAAGGTGACATATTATTCAGCTTTTCACAAGATGTAATATAAATCTATGGTGTCATTAGAACGTGTCTCTGAAATTTCAGCTCAAAATACACCCCAGATCATTTATTATAGATTGTCAAATTTGACCCTTTTGGGGTGTGAGCAAAAACGCACCTTTTTGTGTGTGTGTGTCCCTTTAAATGCAAATGAGCTGCTGCTCCCTGCCTCCATTCAGAAGAGGGCTGATTTACACAAGCTTCAGACACACAATAAATAACAAAATGCTCGAATTTCAGAAATAAGTAGCAGAGTGCAGCCTTACGGAGAGACTTTAAGATGCACCTGGATGTTTCTGAATGATTAGAGGATACATTTATGTTGTTGTTGTGGAGTTACATTGATTTATCTCATCGACCATCA
This sequence comes from Squalius cephalus, assembly GCF_949319135.1. Classification (NCBI taxonomy): domain Eukaryota; kingdom Metazoa; phylum Chordata; class Actinopteri; order Cypriniformes; family Leuciscidae; genus Squalius; species Squalius cephalus. Next base: position 41,686,736 of record NC_137128.1, on the reverse strand, counting down.
TGTTTAACTTTTACACAAGTTGACAAGGTTCCCTGAGGTCTTTATAAGACAGCTGTGTCATTTTCTGGTCAAATATTGTTCTGTGCTCATCTGTGCAGCAACGACAGAACAGTTTGCATGCTTTGCAAACTTTTGCCATTGCGTTAGAACTGGTTACACTCACTGTTGTCGAGGGTGTCCAGCGGTGCCATGGGTGGAAGCGTGCAGATTAAGGGGCAGTAATATTATAATAAGATCCCCTTCGTTCCCTATATGTCAGAAGGGGAGCGAAATCTGAAATTTTTTTGACATGCTTGCAGAGAAAGGCTAATGGTTACTAGTAGTCATTTTCATGTTTTCTGGGTTGGTAGATGCACCAGGGACACGATTATAGCACTTAAAGGAACACGCCGATTTCACCGTATCCCCCAGAGTTGGATAAGTCCATACATACCCTTTTCATCTCCGTGTGTGCCGTAACTCTGTCTGACTCACCCACCACTAGCCTAGCTTAGCACAAAGACTCTCAGGTGCTGCGAGCAAATCACTCCGCCCAAGTAGCAGTGCTTTGCCCTCTGAGAATATAGTTCCCAGTATGTATACGGTTAGAAGATGGCTGTGTCTCATGTGACCTTGTTATTTGTACACGCTGTGACTATACAAATCACAACATGTAAATAGGAAAATGTTGGCGTTATTTGGTCACTTATTGGGAGCAGTGTGCTAGCTGGAGCTGTTTACCTCCAGTCTGTGTGCTAAGCTAGGCTAGCGGTGGGTGCGTCAGACAGAGTTACGGCACGCACGGAGATGAAAAGGGTATGTATGGACTTATCTTACTCTAGGGGATACGGTGAATAAGCTAAAGTCCCAAAAAGTCGGTGTGTTCCTTTAAAAACATAAAAAGTCAGATTTTCATGATATGTCCCCTTTAAAGGCATGGACTTTTGATTTTGCATACCTCCTGACAATACCTCCTCAGATTAAGAAATTATATCATTATACTTATCACTATAAGATATTTATAGTTTGTATTCAAAGCCCAATGCCCTAGGCAGTTTTTTAATTTGCCTATAGCTAGCGCCGGCCCTGAGAAACAGTATTTAAATGTCATTACATTTTTAAATGTTCTAATCTTTTGGTCATTTTATTTCTGCAGTAAGGAGATCTGTGCTTCTCAAATATAAGGAGCAGATACGCAATGAGTACCAGTATGTGACAGAGTACAACTCTCTGCCTGGTGAGCATGTGCTGCTGTCTGATCGCTACATACAACCTCTGATTATTCAAAAAACTAGAGATCAGAAAGAGCGAGAAGAAGAGATTACCTCCAGAGGAGAGACTTTCCAGCAGGTGCTTGGTTCCAGAAGTGCTCAAGAATCCATCGATCTGAACACTCTGTTCAACCCAGATAGCCATGGAATCAGTCCTGGTGCTGTCATATTGCAGGGAAACTCAGGCAATGGAAAATCCTTCACTGTGCAGAAAATGATGACGGACTGGGCATCTGATCTGTACAGAACCAAATTTGATATTGTTTTCCACCTGAAGTGTAAAGAAATAAGCTACAGTTCAAGCAGAACCAGTTTGGTGGAGCTCCTGAGCTACAATTGCTGTTTAACATCAGATCAGATATGCATGATACTGCAGCAGTCACCAGAGCGAGTGCTCTTCCTCGTCGATGGATTCGATGAACTTAAAAACACAGAAGACATTTATCGCATGTCGCCACCCACAGATCCGAACCAGAAAGCCCCACCTGAGGTCACTCTTTGTGCCCTGTTAAGGGGACGCATCCTGCGAGAGTCATGCCTTCTGGTCACCACCAGATCTACAGCTATTGACACCCTGAAGAACGTGCTCAAGGAACCTCACAGTTTCAATGAGATTGTTGGCTTCTCTGAGAAGGCGGTGGAAGAATACTTCAAAAAGTTCTTCCAGAACGACAGACTCTTCAGGAAAGGATATGAGTATGTGAGAGCAAATGAAACTCTCCTCACGGCCTGCTCCATTCCAGTTATCTGCTGGATCATCTGCACGGTTATCCGAGAGAGGCTTGGCGATGGTGCAGAAGTAACGAGTGGACTGGAGACGACCACGTCCATTTATGTAGACTTCCTGTGCACTCTACTAGATCATCACTGCCAGGATTTGGGTCAGTCCGTTCCCACCCTAGTGAAGAGTCTGGGTAAGCTGGCAGAGAAAGGGATACTCACACAGCAAGTCCTGTTTGATGAGAAGACAGTGAATGCAATGGTTTCTGACCCTGCTGGCAGTCCGTTCTTGTGCAAGTTCCTCTTTAAGAAAAGAATCCACCAGGAGACAATGTTCAGTTTCATGCATCTCAGCTTTCAGGAGTTCTTCACTGCTCTGTACTATCTCATTCTTGATGAACACGAGTCAAAAAAGAAACTCACGCAAATATTTTCCATTCATAAGAACCCAAACATTGTCGAGTATTCAGCACCACGTTTTGCAGCCGTTGTGCACTTCATTTTTGGTCTGTTGAATGGGAACACAAGACACACACTTTTGGAGAGATTTGGTCTTTTAGTTCATTCAAACATGCGGGACCATCTGAAAAAATGGATCTTTGAAGAGATGACTAATTCTTATTCTGAGAGGACTCTGTTTTTTTTTCACTGTCTGTACGAGCTGCATGAAGCAGACTTTGTGAAAGAAGTTACAGAAGCCTGGCCAAGTGTTTATATATACTGTACAGTCCTAAGAAGGACAGACTGTTGGGTCCTGCTGTACTGCGCTCAGTGCTGCCAGTGTATTAAAGAACTGTTTCTTGCTTTCTGCAAATTAACATCAGAAAAGCTGGCTATTATTGAGCCTGTACTTCACAAATTTCGCTCAGTAAGGTGAGTACTTTGTCCAGCAGTGAACTGAGTTGTTGCAGTAGTGCAGCTAAAATCAAATCCATCTTTTTATCATTGATCATTGACCTGTCAATATCTATCTATCTATCTATCTATCTATCTATCTATCTATCTATCTATCTATCTCTCTCTCTCTCTCTCTCTCTCTCTCTCTCTCTCTCTCTCTCTCTCTATCTATCTATCTCTCTATCTCTTTCTATCTATCGCTCTATCTCTTTCTATCTATCTCTCTCTCTCTTTCTCTCTCTTTCTCTCTCATTGCCTACAAACATGTCTCCAACAACCAAATTGTGTTGGATAAGTAATGCTAATCAATGCAGACTAAAGGAAATGAAAAAGACCCTGTCCTAATTTCTGGATATAGCTAAACAGGTCAACAAGTATTTTTTGAGATCATGCTTTTCAGAAAATGCAGTTTTTACTTAGAACATAACTATTTGGGATTATCAGTATAAAGTTTGTACATTCATGTTTTGGAGTTTATATTGAAGGATTCCAAGTTCTGATGAAGATTTATCAGATTTTGATTTTGGGGTCATGATGCAAAATTTGACAAGAAGACAGACCCTAAGATCACAGAGGTAATACTTTTTAAAATACTATTGACTCAAAATAGGAAGTTCGAGCATGCTTGCACAATAACCATTCATTTTTTTATGCTTTTGTTTGCAGTGTGGAAATCCATAATTATGGAAATCTCGTCAATACTTTATGTCTGACAATCGACGAAGAACTGTCCAGGTGAAGGAAAATAAAGCAAACGTATAACATCTTGAACACATTTTCTCATCTTTTAAATCTTGTTGATAACCAGTTGTATTTCATTTACCATATTCTTTTTAAGCTGGTTAAATCTCGGGCTGGCAAAATCTGCACATCTATGTATTGCCACAATCTGCAACACTAAATCAAAGATTGAACCTACCAAAACATTTAGCTTTCAGTGAGTTTTGAAGTAAAATCACAATCGTGGCCAAATAACCTTAACCACGTTTTGTTTTTTAAGTGCAGAGGCTTGCTTGACACCTGAGGCTGTATTTTAAAACTGAATACCAGCCTAGTATACACTACGAGTGGTGTCCACTTATTTGGGAAGAAGATCTGTTATTTTGCTTATTTAATCTAGTTTTGTGTAAAGATTTCCCGGCTTCACAGACAAGCTGTTTTGAGCTGCAACTTGCACTGATATATCTTAAAATATCTCAGTGCCATTATTTTGTCTCAAGATGCAGACCAGTAATGTATAAAATACTTTATAAAAGCTACTTAAATGCCCTAATTTAACTAAGGTCTAATCCTGGCTTAGTCTAGCCCTGTCTGTACGTTCTGGGACATTTAGATGTTAAGCAGACAATCAGTTCTCATAATCAACGTGTTGGATGCAGGAGAAAAAGGCAGGATCTGAGTAAAGATCTGAGTAAATGGCCAAATTGTTATTGAAAGGCGACTGAGTAAGAGTATCTCTGAAATGGCAAGGTTTGTGGGTTGCTCCCGGTCAGCAGTGGTGAGAATTTACCAACAGTGGCCCGAGTAGGAAAAAAACACAAACCGGTGACCAGTGTTGGGAACTCCAGGCTCATCGATTAGGACAACGAAGGCTATTGTGTCTGATGTTCTGCCTGGAAACCCTGGGTCCGGCCATACATGTGGACTTAAATTTGACATGTGCCACCTACTTAAAGATTGTTGCAGACCAGATACACCCCTTCATGACAATAGTGTTCCTTGGTGGAAGTGGCTTCTTTCAGCAGGATAATGCACACTGACACACTCCACACATTGTTCTGCTCAGGATTTATTTATTTTTTTAAAGGAACACAATGAAGAGTTCAAGTTGTTGCCCTGGCCTCTGAATGTTCCAGATTTCAATCCATTTGAGTATTTATGTGATGTGCGTTAAGGGTTTTCCTGTTAGAATGGTGTAGTGTTAGCGGCCCCTAAGTTAATAACTAATGATCTTCGCAACGGAAGTGAATCAATCAATCAAAACTAACTTTAGCTGGACAATAACTTTATCCTAGAGTTGTTGTAAAGCCTTAACGGTAATTTCCTATTATCACTGTAAAGCTGTATAAATGCTTTATAAATTAAGGTGACTTGACTTGACTTGACTTGACATGTGCTGGACCAACAAGTTCGATCCACACCGGATCTGCCTCGCAACCTACAGGACTTGAAGGATCTGCTGCTAATGTCTTGGTATCAGAGACCACAGGACACCTTCAGGGGTCTTGTAGTGTCCAAGCCTCAGCAGGGTCAGCGCTGTTTTGGCAGCATACGGAGGACTAACAGCACATTGGGCTAAAGAGATTGTATTTTAAACCAGTTGTGAGTTTGCAGTGAGAGTTCAAAATCAGGCTGTATAAAACTCACAAAACCTAAAGGAGATCAAATCTGGATAGTTTAAAAAATGTAAATCAATATTAACAGAAAAAAATAAAAACAAAATTAAATAAATGTTGTGTATCTTTTCATTTTTAGTGTTCTCATAAACAGAAGTTCTGAAGATCTGCCTTGGTTCATCAGCCTCTCGTTCCCAAGCTCAGAGCTTAAAAGCATTGACTGGACAAAATTCTTTCGAGCGGGTAGAGGTACACTACTATTTTTACTGAGTTCTTTGTCTGCACAGAAGTTGGAACTGCATTTAGAAAGTCTGACAAAGGCGTGGGCTGATTCGATCCTGTCCTTCAGCAGAGACTGTCCCACACTAACAGAAATCAGGTAAGAGATGATGTTTTGTTACTTAATGTCAAACTATGCAAAAGTTGTTATTGTGAATGTTGTCACTATAAGTGCATTTTGTGTACTACCAAACACTCCCTTCTCTCAGGAAGTGAAAAAGAGAAAGTAAAACTTTCTAAAATGTAGAAACTTTTCTAAATTAGTCCATTTTATACTAACCAAAATCACCTGAATGCACGTAAATGTTGTAATTACGATTTCCAAACCATCCGGGTCTGTTGAGCACCCGAGGCTGAGACTATCTTTGCCTTTACAAAGCACTTTCAGCTTTAGATTTGCCCTCATTCACAAACATTGTGGTGATTGAAGTATACCGTACTATATGCTGATTGTAATATGTTGTGTTTATTCTGTAGCTTAGAAGCCAGAAGGTTACTAGAGGAGGCAGTCAGTGTCTTGCAGAACTCCCAGCCAAGGCCTGGCTGCACACTCACTTTTCAAGGGTCTGTAGTTGTTACATGCAATTCCCATATTTCATCATGTTATACATACTTAGAAGCAATTGACTAAATGCTATAATAATAAATATTACCAAAATATATCATGTTGTAACAGTCTACTATGTTGAACTATGTGAAATGTCCCAGCTGTGGAAAAACTCAGTAGTTATTTTGTATGGTTTGTTAAGATTCATATGCAAGAAATCATCTGACCAGAAGTACACAGACCAGCAGGTGAAGATTCATCTAAACAAACGGGGCTTTTCTATGGAGACTTTGCGAAAGTACGTTTTACATAACATTTGACAAAAAATTAATCTAATAGGTCCTTTTGTTATATATTTAAAAAGAAAATATTACATTTTTACTTTAAGTGTACAAGTTTCTGAATTGTATGCTAATATTTCATTACCACGTATTTTGTTATATTATATCCTATTCCTGTTAGAAATATGAATATGGTCTGTTTAAATCACAAGACAGATGGTCTTTCTCTGTTTGTTAACAATTTCCACTATTTCTTTTTAAGCCCTTTGTTTAGGGACTGATCCTGAGCAGGACTGATGACAAGGAGTGTGTTGGAGAGAGAAGGAAGGTCTCATCTTTAACATTTTATTGTTCTTTGAATAGCATACGTATTTGCCAAGAAAATGGGTGAAGGCATGGATTTACATTAACAAGCGGTTCTATGATGCTTTCTCTTTGAATTATTTAGGAGTTGAATACATGTATTGCTCTTAATCATTTTCCATATTAGGATTTTATAAATGTATTGACTGGCTTCCAGAGAATAGATATGCTATTGTCTTTCATTTGTTGATTTTTGTATAAAGTTTAAACATTTTCAGAGAGAGAGAGAGAGAGAGACAGAGAGACAGAGAGGTAGATATTGTATTTTTGCTTTATATTTCATAGTCACGTTTACATATGCCTAAATATGCCACATTGGCCTATATTTGTTCTGTCTAATACTAATAGTGATTTAATAGTGGTTATGTCTAAAGCATTGTTGACTTTATTATAATGATCTAAATAAGCAACAAGTTGCCAAACTATTCTTATGAATGTAAAAAGTGAGATGTGGATATATTCTTTGAGTTAACATGTAAACTGATATTATTAAAATATGCTTAACAGCATTCAAGCATACAATTAACTGCATTTTAATGCAGTTAATGGTTTTACATGATTAGATTGTTTCAGGGTGTTTATTCAGCACGTTTACAATATTAAAACATACCATAGACTTTTCAAGATTCAACAATATTTTTTTCTGTACTTCAGTACGTACTGCTTATTTATTTTATTTTTTAGCAACATTTCAGTATGTCCTAAATATATATATATACACTGCTCAAAAAAATAAAGGGAACACTTTTTAATCAGAGAATAGCATCAAGTCAGTTAAACTCCTGGGATATTGATCTGGGGTGCGTTTCCCGAAAGCATCGTTAGCCAACTATGGTCGTAAGTTCATCGCAATGTCCATTGAACTCTATTGGTAACGACGGAACTTGCGACCATAGTTGGCCAACGATGCTTTCGGGAAACGCACCCCTGGTCAGTTAAGTAACAGAGGGGGTTGGTAATCAGTTTCAGCTGCTTTAGTGTTAATGATAAAGGTGGTAAAACACGATTTCACTTTTCTAACTTTAGTTAGTGTGTAATGTTGCTGTTTGAGCATAAACAACATCTGCAAAGTTACAACGTTCAAAGTTTAAAGCAAAGGGAGATATTTGCATTTAAAGAAATCAATTTCTAAGAACTACAGAAACGGCTGATAGGGACTACACGACATTCCTGTGGGCTTGCTGACATCACTAAGCCCAATATTTACATAAACCCCTCCTCTGGGAACACAATACATAAAGGGGGCGAGGCCATTTTATGTTGCTTTGGAGAGTTGTTGTTGTGGTAGTGGGGTGTTTTGCCGCTATGCCGTCGAAACGCTGTTATTTTCACCCAGATTGCAGGTCCACTTTGTTCAGTCTTCCTAAGGACGGTTACAATTTATTTTTAACTCGGTCCCTCATAATTATAATCCAAATGTCGCTCTCTATGCTGCACATTTTCCGGAGGAAAGCTTCCTCAATCTACACGAGTTCAATGCAGGATTCGCACAATGGCTTGTCCTGAAAGATCGAGCAGTTCAAACTTTAAAAAGAGAAGCTGTTGTTTACAAGCCACAACCTGTAAGTATGATTTTTTCGTTGATGTGTTTTCCTGTAATAGTTCGTATTGTTAATTGTACGTTGTAGCGAGGAAGTAAACGAAGGAGAACGCTGTTCGTCTCCACAAACCAGTTTGTTAAAATGCTAATTCATACTTATCCGACAAACACATACAAACTTGTGTTTAATATCACCCGTGCAGCGAACTTGGAATGTTCGTGGTGGTTGTCGTTTATGCGATCACTGTAAATTATTCTTTGATTATAGCTTTTGTGTAGCCTATTGTTTATCTGCAGGCATGCTAAACATGGTTTGTGTTTGATTTTGCTACTGTTGTAAAGCCAATGTTTAGTGTTCGTATTGGGTTAATAGTTCTGGCGACAGATATTTAGCTACAATCGTTCTAAATATACAAAAGTAACAGTGTCATATATAACGATCACAATAGATCTGCAGTCTTAAAAAAAACATACCTTTCTGTAACGTCCTTTAACAGCCGTTCTTGAACATGTTCTGCTCGATCCTCTCCGCTAACATTCTCTGGGTCTGATTCGGGCTCAAACTGGTATGGCAATATTAACGGCGTTGTTTACTGAAGCACAAACTACCGGTAAGTGTAAGGGGCGTTTCTGGACAACGTGAACTTGGCGTTAGCGAATCACAACACACTGGGCCAGCTAACCAATCTGAGCCCATTACGTATTTTTGAGGGCGGGGCTTCATAGAACCCCTAATCCATCCGACTGTTTTTACAAGGAGGGACAGAGCAGTGTAGAATAATGGTTAAATATGTGAAAAATAATGCGAATTTTTAAAAACGAAGCATGAACACATGTTACAGTGAACCCCACAAACACATTCAAGCCTTCGAAAAAAGGTGTTTTACCACCCCTTTAACAGCAGGTGCACTAGATGGGCAACAGTGAGACAACCTCCAAAACAGGAATGGTTTTACAGGTGGAGGCCACTGACATTTTTTCCCTACTCATCTTTTCGGACTGTTTTTCACCAGTTTTGCATTTGGCTAGGGTCAGTGTCACTATTGGTAGCATGAGGCGATACCTGGACCCTACAGAGGTTGCGCAGGCAGTCCAGCTCCTTCAGGATGGCTCATCAATACGTGCCATTGCCAGAAGGTTTGCTGTGTCTCCCAGCACAGTCTCAAGAGCATGGAGGAGATTCCAGGAAGACAGACAGCTACTCTAGGAGAGCTGGACAGGGCCGTAGAAGGTCCTTAACCCATCAGCAGGACCAGTATCTGCTCCTTTGTGCGAGGAGGAACATGATGAGCACTGCCAGAGCCCTACAAAATGACCTCCAGCAGGCCACTGGTGTGAATGTCTCTGACCAAACAATCAGAAACAGACTTCATGAGGGTGGTCTGAGGGCCCGACGTTCTCTAGTGGGCCCTGTGCTCACTGCCCAGCACCAGGGAGCTCGATTGGCATTTCCCATTGAACACCAGAATTGGCAGGTCCGCCACTGGTGCCCTGTGGTTTTCACAAATGAGAGCAGGTTCACCCTGAGCACGTGACAGACAGGAAAGGGTCTGGAGAAGCCGTGGAGAATGTTATGCTGCCTGTAACATCGTTCAGCATGACCGGTTTGGTGGTGGGTCAGTGATGGTCTGGGGAGGCATATCCATGGAGGGACGCACAGACCTCTGCAGGCTAGACAATGGCACCCTGACTGCCATTAGGTATCGGGATGAAATCCTTGGATCCATTGTCAGACCCTATGCTGGTGCAGTGGGTCCTGGGTTCCTCCTGGTGCACAACAATGCCCGGCCTCATGTGGCGAGAGCATGCAGGCAGTTCCTGGAGGATGAAGGAATGATACCATTGAAGGGCCACCACGCTCACCTGACCTACATCCAATAGAACACCGGGACATTGTGTTTCGGTCCATCTGACATCACCTGGTTGCACCTCAGACTGTCCAGGAGCTCAGTGATGCACTGGTCCAGATCTGGGAGGAAATACCCCAGGACACCATCCGTCGTCTCATTAGGAGCATGCCCCGACGTTGTCAGGCATGCATACAAGCACGTGGGGGCCATACAAACTACTGAGTACCATTTTGAGTTGCTGCAATGAAATTTCAGCAAAATTGACAAGCCTGCTGCATCATTTTTTCACTTAGATTTCCGGGGTGTCTTTGAATTCAATCCTCTGTAGGTTGATCATTTTCATTTCCATCAAACGATGTGGCATCCTTTCGTTCATAACACATACCCAGTCCATATTAGTATAGATATCCAGCATGATATTTTTCCCCATTGAGATCTGATGCGTTTTCAAAGTGTTCCTTTAATTTTTTTGAGCAGTGTATAAAGTTTTGCTTAAAAGAATATTTGGAATGGTATCTGGAAAATATACAGCTATTCATAAACATTATAGTCAACCCATAACTGATCCTCTCAATATATACAAATTATTACTGCAGTTGGGACAAAACCAGAGTTTTAAAAGTGTTGAAAAAGTTTTCAAACAGGCTACCAAAACACTGTTCCCCACTGAACCTACAAACTTGTGCTCCACATTATGTTACTGTGCATTTACAATACATACACCACCATCTAATGCATGAAAAAAAGAAAGCATAATCGTCTCAAATGGAACATTATACTACACATATGTATTCCAGTTTATATACCATCTTACCCTCTAACTTAGGTAGGAAGGATAGATACGATAGATATGATCGATAAAAAAATCAGGTCCATTTTGAGGACTGTAACAGGCAAAGCATAAATATGAAATAATGAAATATGAAAATTTTCTAGCTTAAACAGCAAAATCAAACAACAAAATTATTGTAATATTTTGCTTACTAAATTAACATTGTTTTAGTTTATTTATTAAGTAAAAAAAAAATATATAGTAAAATATATAGGCTTTATAGCTCTTTCTAAAGCAGGGTTTCTCAAAGTGGGGTCCGCGGCCCATAGCCAGAGGACCCTATGATTTCCACAATGCACAAAAAGCAGGCAGAATCGTCCATTCATAAACATGTAATTTACAGCATAACACAGAATTTGACTAAATTTGGGTGAATAAAACAAAAGTAGGACTGTGAATATTTAGCTTAAAAAAATGCTATTTAAATATGAAGATGGTCTGCACATGAATGTGAATGAGCGCTGCAGGCGAGCGGTTTTCACAACAACCCTTCAAAATAAAAGTTCATTTTAACTTGAAGAAATTATAACAGAAATATATTAGGCTACTATTGTACAGAAGAATGTACTGCACTTCTCACAGTAATAAGACTAATAATACAATTATTAAAACTTTATTTTTTAAGGAATAACCACACAATTTTTTTCATTTTAATAGTAAACCTCTGTTGTGCAGTGCTTTCCTAAAAAATAAAAGTTTGAAATGAAAAATTTTCATTTCATTACATTTTAAAATATTACGTTTTTAAAAGATTAGCCTTTCATTTCATTACCGCTTGAAGCTACTACTTGATTATTAAAATTGAATTCAAACATTAAAATGGGCAAAAAATTTGAAAAAAAATAGAACTGATTTCATATGGCCCTAAAAATCTAGTTTTTGTTAAACTTTTAATAAATCATTGATAAATTTTATATGTTGTATAATTTCAATTAATTAGACATGATTTTTGATTACAAAAGTATAAATTGTAGCAAGCATATGCTTAATCACTGTTATAATTATGAGGGGGGTCCTTGGCCCCAAAAAGTCTGAGAACCCCTGTGCTAAAGCATGTCAATTTGGTTTGATTAAAGGGCATTACAGTTCAATCTGATATTTCTTTCTTTTAAATTCATCAAGGGTCTTTCTTTGCGGTGTTCCACTGTCACCGTTCTCACTTCTTTACACTCAACATTGTTTTCACAATTTTTAATAATAAGTTCCCCCACTGGTTAAAGACCCATATGCACACAATGTTTTCTCAACTTTAAAATCATAACTTATTCACCATAGTTATTGAATATGCTTTTAAAACGAGACACTGGTACATAACAGTGAGCAGCTTTAACGTTCATTCACAAACTAACACATCAGGCCTAAATATTTTCACATTACTTTATTACTTATAAGCAACGAAATTTGTAAAGCTATAAATATAAATAACAGATCTATCATTATTTTAAATATGAACTTTATAGTGTTTATGTTGTCGTTCATCCCTTGGTCTGGGGATTGATAAAGAGGTCTCCATCAGCTGTTCTGAGATGCCAGGCACGTCCTGTACAATACAGTTGAATGCTATTTTTAATATTGGATTGGTCTACTATCTAAATTTTATCGTGACTTAAGGGATTTTTTCAAGTCAGGAAGTCGGGTTTATCCTTCTGCAAGCAGCCATGTTTTAGATTCAAACACATGGCTGCTTACAGAAGGGTAAACCCGACTTCCTGACTTGAAAAAATCCCTTAAGTCACGATTTTTCAACAACAAAAAAAGAAGAAAGAAAATGAAAAAAGTCCACATTCCAAATAAATCTGAGAAGTTATTAATGTAACTTGCGTGTTCTGTTTTGGTTTTGTTTTCACAGTGTTTCCTGTGCTCATTTGCATGTTTTACGTGTCCTTGTTAGTTTCCTCAGTTGTTAATTAACCCCTCGCCTGTTCTGTTAATAATCTCTCCCTGTGTATTTAGTCCCTGGGTTCTGTCTGTTCAGTGTTCCGTGTTGTTTTTTTATTGACACATTTGTGTTGCTTCCTGTGATCTGATCTCCAGTTTATTATTAGATTAAAGACTATTCTTTGAGTTCTTCATCATGTGCTTTATTAATAGAACCACCACTGACAATTAATTGAACTGATCACTTTTGTTTTAAAAAAACACAGCAGATGAAACCCACATGTAACCCAGAACTTTTGAATTCATGAAAAAAAGACAAAAGCATGCACACACATTAAAAATGAATGAAAATACTGTTTCTTCAAAACATTAAAAAGCTACCATGTTGAATATACGTATATATTTTAAATGTACAGTAGTAAAAAGACATGTTACAATTTTACAATAAGGTTTCATTTGTTAACATTATAACTACATTAGTAACATGAAATATGAACAATACTTCTAAAGCATTGTTCTTAGTTAATTTTAATCCCAATATTTACTAATAAATATAAGATCAAAAGTTGTATCTCTTAACATTAGTGATTTTTTAGATATGTAGCCTATGTGTTTTCCTGGTCATAAAGTGTTTATTTAAATTTCACTTAGTCTGTAAACACATGTGAATCATATACCTGTAGGCTTTAACAATATTCATCTTAAAATCTGAAACCTCCTCATCTCCCCCGTATAACATGTGAGGGGGTTGAGATGAGTGTTAAAGTCAAAACTCTAAATATGTGTGAATAATGCATGAGGTTTACTTTTGTGCAATAGAAAATATTTATCAAAAGAGCACAAAAATGATAAAACAATGTGTGTACAGAACTTCTTCCATTGGTATGATTTAGTGTAATATAGACTGGCTAGTCAGGGACGCGGGAAGTGGGGGTGCTGGGGGTGCTGCAGCACCCCCTGTTTTCACAGAATTGTAAATGCAACGCATATGTTAGTTCATTAAAATTTATTAATTTTTTGCATTTAGTCATTTATTTGTAATAAACACTTTAAGTGGGCTATTTAAAAATTGTTATATATGTTAAATTATGTTTTTAAAACATAAGCGCAGAGTGTAGGCTATTGTGTGTGTGTCGAAAGAATTTGTCTGCAGCTGCAAAAAAAAAAAAAAAAAAAAAAAAACAGTAAAAAACCCCACTGTTAGTGTTTTGTAAGGAACAGGCAAATATGTAAAATATAGCAGGATACATTTTAATTGTTTACTAATAAAACAGTTATTTTTTTTTATGGCAGTGTCGGCTATAGCCACGAAGTTGACGAATCGCGATCTTCGCAGCGCCAGAGAGAAATGCACATTTCATACGAATTAGGCCTACATAAGCAGCGCAGTCTGTTTCCTTTCGTTTTGAATTGTTCTGCTTAAAAGTAGACATTTCAAGCTATCTATATGTCTCAGGTCTGTGAGGCAATAGGCTACCTTATAGCCCTACGCTGAGTTTCGGTTCATTTATGAGACGAGCTCCAGGTTCGCCAGCGCCTCCGTGTCCTGATTATCTATTTTCTAATAGCTTTCTTATTTATTAAACCCAGACAATTTTTTGATGACACATCGATTAAAATTAAGATACAATTAATACAAAACGAAATTAAATTTAAAGAGAGGCTTTGTGCTTTCAGTTTGAGGTGTCTGTGAAAGTTTTAAAACATTCGTTTAGTGCCGCTTTAGAGCACTCACGTCCGTAGCAGAGAACTGTCTGTAAATTTATTTTTATTTTTTTATTTTTTTTGTGAAATAAATTTCTAAAAAAATGCGACTTAGTCCAGTGCGACTTAAGTTATAGGCCTATATGTTTTTTCTTCCTCGTGACGCATTTTTTGACTGATATGCGACTCTGGAGCGACTTATAAAATAGGCTACGGTAAGTTATTTATTATTTTTGTGCAAATGTCCCATAAAGACCCATCCTTTAAGGATTAATTTATGTCCCGTTGACCGGTCCATTGCGTTACGAATAAAAGCAGAATCAAAGTCAAAAATGTGATGTGCAGTCAGGTTTGAGTGTGCGCTATTTGAACCAGTGTTCTCACTGATACGCTTGTTGTGATTCGCGGAGATTTGACGAGTTTTATAGTCTTGATATTGTTTCTTATTCAAAAGTGGTGACGCCCCCAAAAATCAGCACCCCCAACCTAAAATGTCTTCCCGCGCCCCTGGCTAGCCTAGGGCATAAATGAATGCTAAGTTGCATCTTGCTGCACAAATGTTTTTTTTTTTTTTTCAGTAAAAGCTGCAAGAAGAGTTAAACACAAGCTTGATTTAAGTAACTACATGAAGAAACAGAACAAAGATACATTTATTTTATTTATATTTTATTACATTTTTGTTTAAATTCTCCTTAAAATTACTTTCAATACACTAAACGGGGATGGGAGCAGATGAGCAAGTGAAAGCCCCCAGCGTCCCTTTCCAGGAAGTGGTTTTGTGAGTGTTGCCTGCAAAGGCAGAGTCAAATCTCTAACAGAAATCTACAGAAACCACGTGAGATTTTGCATTCCTCTCTGAGTCACAAGTACAGCAGTTATGAAATTTTACATAAAAAAATTAATTTACCACTGCTTTTATTTATTTTAAAAAAGACTGAACTTACACATTCAAATATTTCAAACACACCATAAATTAGCTATCACATTGCACATATATGCTGCTTATTTACAACTGAGAAAAAAATGACATCCTAAACACATGATGTACTGTATCACAATTATTGTAGTAGTTCAGCTTTATTTAAAACTCGATTTCATTATATATTATTCAAACTCGGCTGGCAGTTTACTGACCACTGCATAAATGGTTTCAGTTTCAGGTTTGGGAAGTTTTGGTTGCTTCTGAATGAATGGTACACTAGATAGTGGCTGGTGCATTTAGGTTGTTCAGTATCATACATTTATCATATTCAACTAAAGTTGTTCAGTTAAGCTTTTCTTAATCTGTATTTCAAATTAACACATTTAATCCAAATTAATAAATTTTTTAAATGAAATGCAATTCAGTGAGAGTACAGTAATTGTTTAATCTTCACCTGATTCACAGAGTCAGGATTGGGTGAAGTGTGTTTGGTTTCACACCGTCACAACCATAGATATCATATAAAGGCTAGATGTCTTAAGGCGGAGTCACTTCCGGCATCACCGGCGGCCATCTTAGGACAGGACTCTGTGAATTAAGGTGAGTGAGCAGCACGCACACAAATCCTCTTATCTCGCTGAAATCTGGACAGATTTACAAACGGTTTGGTTTCTTACAAACGTTATTAACGTGGCTATAATTCTGAATGCTTAAACATTTTGAACATAATTATTCATATGTATGCAGTATAATAGCTACATCTCTGACGTTTATAACAAACCAAACCGTTTGAAAATCGGTAGAAAATTGAGCAAGTTATGGTTATTTAAAAGTACATGCACCATGTTATGAGTGAGCGAGCATCCTGTCGTAAGATGGCCGCCGTGTGCGGATGTCGAGCTCCATTGGCCAGCAGCGCGGACGAGACATCTAGCCTTTATATGATATCTATGGTCACAACTCTGTCGTCATTATATTAAGCCCGCCCACCGACTCTATACACGATTTGATTGGCCTGACTAGAGTTTGGTTTTTCCAGCTCGAAAGTCAACGGAGAGTTGCTAGACTACACTGGCTGCAAAATAAATGTTGCTGCCGCTAGGGTGCGTCTAGATTTCTAGGCTAGCTTACTTGCACTTCAGAAAAGAGTCCAAGGAAGTTATTTCTGTACAAAAAAAAAGTTAAAAAACCTTGATGTGAATAAAGGCTTTTAAACCTTTTTTTGAACCAGAAGAAGTGCCTTGGTCTCTTTTCTAAACTACACAACTTAACATTGACATTAACAAGAGAAACATGAACTGTGAAAAACTGAGGGCTTAAATATGATCACTCATGAATTAGGGAACTGGTTTAGAAACCCCAACAGAACATCACATGTTGTCATCACGAAATTACGGTAATTATGACAAAGTGACAAAGATAAGCATGACTATAGAAACTAAACAAGAAAATGAAACTAAACATGATCGTGATTCGTGACAGAAACTCACGTCCAACTTCTGCATGGACTGTTTGCTCATTCTGCTGGGCAACTATGATGTTTAACATACAATATCAATTTTCAAAACCACAATTTTTGGTGTTTCAAGAATAAGAACTTTGTAGCGTATATCTCATGTACAACTAAAACTGATGACAATGTTTCTTATTTCAATCTGGAACTTTCCAAAGGAATATTCAGTGTTATGTTTAACCTTACAGTGATCAGGATCTGTGGCAAGACTGAGAAATGATTACAGTAAATACACAGTCAGAAGATTTAAAAGCAGAAGTGTTAAGCTAGTTCACAGGAAGTGGTAATTCCTGTTGTGACATGCTAGACTCTATAAGCTATACTTTACACAGCATTGTGCTGTCCTTGTATTTGTGATAAAGCTTGTGTGATATTGATTTTATAGAACAGTTTAGCGTAACAAGTGTGTAAATAAGTAGGTAAAAGACAGGGATTGTCCGCAATACCCTCTTTAAAGTAACTACTTTTCTGCCATGGATTCAGGATCTGCTGTTGCCAGTGTAGGTTAATTTCACATTGAGGCTTATGTGTGGCCTAAATAAATACATACATACATACATACATACATACATTTGAATGCCTTTATTGTCATTGCACTTAGCTGTACAACAAAACTCCTGATAAAATTAACACACAAGCACAATACAAAACACTGAGTAAATGTAACATACAACTCAACATAGCAGCAAGAAATAAATGAGCAGTAGAAAGTATATTGGACAATCCCATGTGTATTTACTGTCCCAGTACTGTTGTAAAATCATGCTTTTTTCATCTTCGCAAAGTCTCTAAAGTGCAACCCTTTTTATCCCAGAGTAACTTCCAAACAGTGATTCATGCTTTCGTAACAACTCGTCTAGACTATTGTAATTCACTTTATTTTGGTGTCTCTCAGTCTTCCCTCTCCCAGTCCCATCTACAGCTAGTGCAAAACGCAGCTGCTAGAACCTGCAAGTATGAGTCGGTCACCCCTATATCCACACTACACTACCTGTCAAATTTAGAATTGATTTTAAAATGTTATTATTTGTTTATAAAGCTCTCAACAAATTGGCCCCTCAGAACCTAACCGATCTGCTCTGTCCATACACTCCTTCTAGAACTCTGAGATCCAGCGATCACTCATTGTGCCTAGATCTATACTTAAAAAAACGAGGCGATCGAGCTTTTGCGACTGCAGGCCCAAAACTTTGGAACACTCTACCTCTTTACATCAGATTAGCTCCCTCTGTTTCCACCTTCAAATCTTCTTTAAAAACCTATTTATTCTCTTTGGCTTTTAATACTCCTTGATTTAGGTATGATTATTGTTAATCTATTGTTGTGTGTTCCTTTATTGGTTGTATAATTTTTATTTGATTCTGTTCTGTACAGCACTTTGGTCAGCCTTGGTTGTTTTTAAATGTGCTTTATAAATAAATATTGTATTGTATAAACAGTCAATGTATTGCACATTCCAATAAGCGTACATACATACTCATTTAGGCCATGAAAATATTTTTTTATTTACAGTCAATACTGCTTTAGGTTTACATTTATCAAAATATCTGTACAGGACTTCAATTTCTTGTAACATACACTCGCAATTGAGCATTATTGTTATGTCTTAGCATACTGTAGCTGCACAAATGAACAAAATAACTTAAATATTGTCTGGTAAAAGGTGGAAGAACAGTTAAACACAAATACATGGACAGACTACAAAAAAGAGACAAAAACAAAGAAACTGAACAAGAACAGATTAAGTGATGAAGAAATGTAAGACAAGTGGGGAAAAATAGTTAAAGCAATACAGGACTTACGGTTAACCAGGAGGTGGTTTTCAGGTGTTGAATGCAAAGGCGGTAAGAAATCTCTAACAGAAAATATGTGAGATTTTGCATTCCTGTCTGAGCCACATGTGCAACAAATTTACATAAAAAATACTTTTGCTTTTATTTAAATTTAACTTACATTAATTCACATATTCACCATGGATAATTTCAAACTGCAATGTACTTGCTGCTTATTTACACCGAGAACAACAGCCTCACTGTTATTTGAATTCCTGTAAGGGTTCAGCTTTATTAAAAGTTCACCTTTATTATATTTTATTCTGGTTTTGGATGTACAGATTTATTCTCAGCTGGCTGTTTATTGACCGTAGCATAAATGGTGTGATCATCAGATTTTTGTTGCTTCTGAATGGTACAGTAGATAGTGGCTGGTGCATTTGGCTCACTGTTCTCTGTTAGTGTTGCACTCTGAAATAAAGAACAAAATCATTTGCGTTCATTAAAACATTTTTCCAACACATATAAACATCTACAGGTTCTCAAGTGCCTGAACGTGCCTTTAATCCAAAGGTATTTTCTGTAAAATTAGAGTAAGAGCTTCATCTTCACCTCATTCACAGAGTCATGACTGGTCGAGATCTGGTTGGTTCCCATCGTAACATCAGGAGGTCCATGTTCTCTTACAGTATCGTACAGTGTGCAGGTATTCGTTGTTTTCTCCAACATCTCCAGTGGACTTTGTTGTGGCTTAATATTCTTAATATTCAGACAAATTCAATCAAAATAACACTCAGTGATGCAAAACTTGTTTCAAAAAGAAATAAACCACATTTATCATCAGTGGGTAATGAAGGATAGTAATATGAAACTTACGTAATCTGCATTCTGCTTGTCAGGGGTGTAGGAATGATCTGAAAACATTGTAAATCTCATCAGACATAAAGATTTAAAGATGGTTATTTAAAAAAAAACACGTTATTATTAAAAGCACAACAACTGAACTATTAAGAAACATCATTCTAGAATTTTAATTCTGGCATTTAGAACTTTAATAAGACATCAATGTACAAATAAAAATGCTAATATTAAATGCAAGAATTGTTATACAATTGTTATAAATTAGTAGCTTTATTAAAAATGATGCCACTATGAAGTTTAGAACAAGAAGTACAACTTTACACTGTACTAGGTTAAATGGTCAGTTTCATATTTAATTCAGCCAAATATTTAATTTTTACACACATTTAGTCAATGGTTAAATCTGCATGTTGTCTATATGCTACTAGAATATATATATATATATATATATATATATATATATATATATATATATATATATATATATATATATATATATATATATATATATATATATTTCAGTTCCAAAGACTGGCAAAACTACTTTTGGGTAAAAAATAAATAAATAAATAAAGTCATATACTCTTTCAAAAATCCCTTTGGAAAAAAAGTAGGTTTGCATTAGATTTTTGATGTCAAACTTTAGCTGTTTAAGTGTTTTTCTAACTGCTGAAAAGCTTAATAATGGATGAGGCACAAGATCATATTCTTTTATGTAAATACTGTAAATATGATTATATTTGTTTCTTAACATTAATAAAAGACATTTGACACACACATACAGTCTTTATTTTCAGAGAAACATACTCTAAGTATGTTTAACACTCAATATGAAATAGTGCCTAGAGCATTGATTAAATTCTCTTTAATGTGTCTTTAAAATTAATGTAAGATTTGATGCTTTGTACCTGTTTTTCTCTTGTAGAGACACCAGCCGATCACTGATGCCAACATCAGTATCAACATACATGTTGTCAATAGGCAAATTAGGGGGATAAACCATGTGGGGTACGGTGAATGTTCTATAGCTTGTGGTCTTTCTACATGAAAGATAAGAACAAAAACAATCAGTTTTCCCAGACTGAATTTTAAACAAACAGGCATTTCAGACCAGTGTTTAATTACATTCTCGCATTAATTTTCTGTTTCTTCATATGTGAGTGTGTGGATACAGTACAGGTATGTACCTTGATCAACAGTGCAGAGTTCATTAACCTTCTTTCTGGCAGTCTTCCAGCTCACTGGGTTGCTATAGTTACACATGATGTAGCCATCACTGCAGTTCAGATTTAGAGTGTAGTTATCTGATGATGTCTCTTCTTCTGGAGAACAGCTGCTACTATTATAGATGGAGCTGATGATAATGTTACTTCCTTTACATGTAAAGCTACAGGAGTCAGGGCTGGACCAGTTTGAGTTTACAGTCAGGATTGGAACTTCCACTTCATCTGAAACACATACACACAACACAAGGATGTGAAGATTATGAAGACGGACGACAGGGTTATAAAACATAAACAAGGTTTTATTAAACTTAACAGACACACAAACAATAACCGACAACTAAAGGCTGAACACAGAGGAACTAGAGGTATAATAAACTAAATTATGTGCAGCTGTGGTAGAAGATTAGTGTCCATGGGAAAAGATGAGTGGCGGGAAACAAAGACAAAGAAACGTGACTGATGACAGCCACTGAAAGTCCATGAAAGTGAAAATAAAGATGAGTGAATCTCACACACACACACACACACACACACACACACACACACACTAAAATGTTTAAGATCACAAACAGAGAACTTGCCAGTTCAAAACCTAAAGAAAACAAACTGAATATAATTAACATTATTTTACATATGCAGTTACATCATAGATTAAACCGTACATATCACACTCACCTATAACAGATACTCTGTATGTAACAATATTTTTCTCTGATTCTCCATTTGTCTTTGCTGTATAGAGTCCAGTGTCTGTCTTCTGCATGTTCTTCAGTGTGAGAGAGAAGGTTTCATCATTGAAATACACTCTGTCCTTGTAGGAAGAGTGAGGTTTTACTTTTTTAGATTCATTTATGTATTTAACTATAATCTCTGATTTATCATTTGTCCAGGATAAAAGATCAAACTCTGGTAGTTCTTGTGTCTGTGTATCCAGATGAACAGAATCTCCCGTTTTCACAAACACAGAGATCTCAGCACTGAACCCTGCAGGAAGGAGAAAATAAGACTTTGATTAAAGGACAAAGTTTAGTAAGCACAGTAGTTTGTATTTAGTTTTAGTAGTTTGTAGTATACAGGCCTACTTATAGGGAAAAAAAACTTTCTCTATAAGGAAGAGTTAAAGTCCAAAAAGTCCAATCCAAATTCCGAACCAACAGTAACACTTACCACCATAATTAATAATGTTGATAAAATTATATGTTGTAGAATCCCATTATATGTGACGTGAACTGGTTATTTCACCTTAAATCACCCTTATTTCTGAACTCTGATTTTTGCTGTATAACAAATCAGTTAAATCTCGTAAAATCCTGGCAACATTTTAGTGAAACGTCTTTTAAGTGGAGCCAAAATAATTTTTTATAAAGCTCAATTAATCTGTCAAAAAAAGACAGCCAACTAAACAAAAACAAAGCTAAACTAAGAATTAAAAGTTAATTTCAGAAAGAATCTTAAAACCTACTTTCACTTAATTAAAGGTATCATAGTAAAAAGATTGGATCTTTTACCTGTGTTGAAAGTAAGAAGAGAAATTAACAGGAGCAGCATAAACGCCATCGTAGCAAACAAAAATGTCCGTTTCAGTATGGGTTTTTCAATGGAGGAAGTTTGAGAAGTAATGTGACTTCAACCTCAGGACCACAGATAGGAAGAAACTCTGCATCATTTCCGCTTTGCTCTGTGCTCGTTCAAATCATGACCGTAAGGGGACTACAACAAAGTGCAAATATGATTTTATATATAGAAATATAAAGAAAACGCCTTGCGTCCTTTGAGTTCATGTGAGAAGAAATTCATTCCTAAAGAGTCAGAAAGTCAAAGATGGCCCTACACAGCAAACTCAAACAACACAAAACTACTGTTAGTATTTTAGATAAATGAACATTGTTTTTCTTCTACAGGGCCTATATCTTTAAAGCCTGTAAATTTGGTTCGATCTGACTTTCTTTTTAAATTCATGAGGGGTCTTTCTTCAGTGTTCCACTTCACTGTCCCCCACGTCTCACCTTTACACCTACACACATCCTGTTTGCACGTTTGGTTGAGGACCATAAATACACACAATATGTACACCAGTCATAACAGGCACAGTTTATGATTACTCACTTAAAAATGTTGGGTTAAAAATAACCCAACGAATAACCCAACTGTGGATTGGTATAGCACCTTCCCAACTGTGGGTTATTTTAACCCAATGCATTGGGTTAAACTCCAGTTGGGTTAAAATAACCCAACAGTTGAGTTAAATATTTATTTTTATTTATGACCTTATTTTAATAAATAAAATACAAATTGTTTTCAAATACAGATTGTTTATTTGTATAAACAATACATATGTTTCAACAAATATATTTTTCAATTACAAACTATATATTGGGGAGTCTAGCATTTAATGTAAATATACATAATTGTGTACATAAATTCAAAATGCACAAGTGTATACAACACACATAATAAATTCAAAACCTATGCAAATATGTACAAACAGTACACATTCAAAACCTACACAAAAATGCACATAGCATACATACAATTGTACAGCATACAGCACACAAAAATTCAAAATGAACATATAAAAACTGCTACATAAATGTGAGAAGCTTGGATGTTCATTCACAACCTATCAGACCTAAATATTTTCACATTATGAGCAACTGATTTTATAGCTATAAATATACATAATTATCGTGCCAAACATGTCTTTGCTTTCGTTTTATCTTATCTTAGACTCTTAATTTGCCTTTGTCTTCCTGCTTTCCAGCATCACTTCATGTGTTTACTTCCTGTCTAGTTAGTTCCCTTTAATTACTCAGTTATATCACAATTCTTTTTTAGCTCCTCATTTACCTTTGTGTGTGTAACTTTTTGGTTTTCCTTCTTCTTGGTTGTTTCTTGCTTTAATTTATTAAACTGTTAAGTTGGTGCTCATTTGGATTTTGTCTTTATGTTGTGGATTATCCTTTGGACTGTGTTCTGATTTTGAATCATCTAAAACATGGCTGCTTACAGAAGAGTAAACACAACTTCTTGACTTAAGTTTGAAAAAAATCCCTCTGACTCAAGACTGGTTCCACAATTATTTTTTTGGAATACAGTGTCATGATTTTCAATAAAAAAATTTTTTTTTAAATAAAAACACACACATTTCAAATGAATCTGAGAAGATATTGAATTAATTGAACTTTTTTTTTTCTTTTTAATAAAGACAAGTTTCAAGTTTAGTTTATTTCTAGAGCGCATTTACTAAAACAGTAGTTGACCAAAGGGCACTGTACATAGTATTGTACAAGACAGAAGCTGAAACCCACATTTAACACACTGAAAATGAATAATGTGATAACACAAATGAATAATGTGTACTCAAAACATTGTTACCATGTTGCAAATTTCAGTCTATCTACATATTAAATTTATAGTGGCTAATACAGAAATTACATTATTTCAACAATTATATCAAAAATAGATTTTAATACCTGCACATTAGCATAAACAAATTACATTTTATAAGGGCATTAAGCCTTAAATTATAAATCAGATTAGTCTAGATTAGAAAATACTTTATTTGTATTCACTTGTGCTTTGTTCAAGCATGTATAGGCTAAAAAAATAAAATAAAAAATAAACGATTTGTAACAATTACTTATATAAACCTTTAAAGACAGAGCTGTTATGAGCTAGGTTGTTAATCTATGGTAGGCCTATAGCTTTTTGTTGAAGCCATGTTCACATTATTTTAACTTAGGCTGGCCAGAGGAGAACTTGCCTCCAGACTGAGCCTGGTTTCTCCCAATGTTTTTTCTCCATTCTGTCACCTGATGAGTTATGGTTCCTTGCCAATTTCGCCTTTTCAAATCTAGGCCCTATCCCGGCCCTGGCATGAGACGCTCAGGCCCTAGCCCGACCCGTGTCCGACAGCTCATCAATTCTCAGCCAGAGTCCGACTGGAGCCGGTCAGTTTTGTTTTCAATGGTAAAGTAGGTATGTTTCTTTTCATTTCTTTATTAAGTTAATTTAGACAATTGTTCGGAGCAATTTTTTTTTTTTATTACGACCAAGCAGCCGACATGTTTGATCAATTTAGCCTCTCAAATCAACACTTTACTTGGCTATAAAATCCATAGATATAACAAACTTAAAGCATATCACACAGACAGTTAGTTTAAACGTTTATTGTCACAACCACAGTAAAACAACATTTCTGAAAAGCTGAGGCAGGCTGCTCGAAGTCGCAACAGCGCTCACAAATGAAATGAGCTATACAATCTAAACAAATAAAATAAAATAAACAAACATACAGGTTATCTTACCTCAAAAATAAAATCTTCACTACAGAACATTGCCATTATTATTTCCAATAGTTTCCAACAGTTTGACTAATGAAAATAAAGTCCAATCAAATGAAAAACAAGACAGCCTCCTAACATGCAGTGCATGACTCGCATATGACTTGCTTAGTTGAGGACATTTAATATTCAACAATATTATTGATCTGCCTGCTTTGACACCATTGAACTGAACTGGGCTGGACTATGACATCACAGTTTTCTCCAGAGCGGCTGTATTTATAAATAAATGAACTAAATTAATAACTTTTTTACAACAGAAATTAATCAACACTGAACTTACTTAAGCTGGACTATGACACTATAACTATTTTCTTCTTAGAAACAGCAGAAACAAACTCTGTAGCATTATTTTCTTGTTATCACTGTAAAGCTAGCCTGGCAAGACAGACCTAACATTACATCAAGATGTTAGGTCTGGCAACTCACCATTGGCACGGCTCAATCCGAGGGGCGGGATAAACAGTTTCCCTCTGCACGCAATAGGACAGCGCTACAACCAACCAGAGCGTTTTCCCAACAGCGGAGCTAATTGATAGATTAAACTTTTGCCGTATCTGGTCGGTAAAACTACGAACACATCTTCCTTTTTTAAGAATGACTTAAGTGCCATTCTTTGTTCTTTTCTCAAAGAAAAACTTAACTCTCGAAAGACCGCTGTTTGCCAGCAGCAGCCGCCATTCTTTGTTTTCAAGTAGCAGGGAATTCACCAAGGGGGTAATCTTTCAGAAAACACTGAAGCTTCCCCGGGGCCGCCATTGATTAGCAGACCATCACCTGCTGTTAGCATTCCATTGACTTCCATTCATTTTGGTGTCACTTTGACAGCGATTAACTTTACATCTGAGGTGTTTAAAGACTCCTTTTGTCCATTATTTATTTCTAAAGAAACATGAAAATGTATAAAAGGCTCCATTACCTTGTATCTTACGTTATGGCACCGTAGAAGCAGTTTTTGTAAAAATAGGCTAACGATTGCATCATAACCACGCGACTCTCTGTCGCACAGTAGAGGAGGAGAAGCTCGCGGGCAATCGGGGGGACGTGGAGGCAAAATTACAAAATAATTAATCAGAATACTTAGCAAAAGTTGCTCCTGCTCCTAGCTCATGGACACCTCCTACTCACACTCTCCGTCTCTGCAAGTTTCGGAAGGGAATGATTCAGATTTCTGAATCGGCCAAAGCCGTTTCAAACAACTGATGTTCATCCATAGCTGTCTTGCAATGTTTACTAATGACTTCGACGTCACAGCGCTGTCGTCATCTGTTTAGCTCGCCTCTGGCCCGCCTTTATCAGATAACCCGATGTGATTGGTGCAGCTCAGATCGAGGGGCATATTTAATGAGCATCATTACTCGACACCAGAGTAACTCACTGAGCAAATTCAACTTGTGCTCTCACGAGAACTCTGGATTATCAGGGTAAGACTACCTTGGCTGCAAAATAAATTTTGCTGCTGCTAGGGTGCGTCTAGATTTCTAGGCTACTGTAAAGCTGCTTTGAAACAATCTGTAGCCTATTGTAAAAAGTGCTATATAAATAAAGGTGACGACTTGACTATTTTTCAAATGATCATATTTAACAGCAGAATTTGTGAAGAAAAACTTTTGGAAAGAAAATTGTCCGATTTTCAAATACTTTTGTTTTTTGCTTCAAATAAAAGTTTGTAATGTTGTTATTCACCTCGTAGCGAGTAACTCTTCAACAAATACTTAAAAAAAAAAATCCCTTTCGGAATAATGAGTGCATCAGTGCTGCTCTATTACATAGGCCCTACTTCAAAACATTCAAATAAAGCCATATTCATGCAAATAGGCCTACGTATCTTCTTCAACAAATACTTTAAAAAAAATCCCTTTGGGAATAATGAGTGCATACTGCAGAAACCAGTGCTGCTCTATTACACAGGCCCTACTTCAAAACATTCAAATAAAGCCATATTCATGCAAATAGGCCTATCTTCATTGAAAATTGTGCAAATAAATAAAATATAATTATTTCATAATAAAATTCCATTTATTAAAACTAACCATCGTAAAACTTCTATTCGGCTATTAAAGTGACTGATTAACCATAGGCTACTCTACCAATAGGCTACTCTACTTCACTACCAGTATTATAATTTCACTCGGTTTGTTGGCTGTCATTGAAACCACATTTATCCCTATAGTAGCCCAGGTGAAAATCAGTAGGCTATTTGACAAAAGAAGTATGCCTATGAATGAATTCACAGTAGGAAGAGTAGACAAAAAGTAGTACGGTGGCCGAGAGGTGAAAAACAAATCACAAGTCTAAAAACAAAATAAGTTAGAAAACACAATGAAAATTTTGAAAACAAAATAACAATTCAGAAAACAAAAAAATTCAAAAAACAAAAGAACAATTCAGAAAACAAAATAACAATTCAGAAAACACAACGACAATTCAGAAAACACAATGACAATTCATACAAAACGGAAAAGGTAGCCTAGGTATATTTTGAGAATGGAATACTTATCGGTGATTGGCCATTGTGTTTATAATTTGTTGCTTTGTTTTTGGATTTGTTATTTTGTTTTTATAATTGTGATTTGTTTTGCACCTCTCGGCCCCGTGCTAACGACCTACTCTACTTCCGGCGAGATTCTGAAGTTAGAGGATTTGTGAATGACAGTGAAGCAAAGCAACTCACGCTGATGACAAATGTAGAACATCCAAATTATATTCATACAAAACACACATTCATACTATAGAATGTATTCAAAATAAGTACCTATGAGAGTATGTGATTTGAACAAAAAGTTGTTCAGAGCAGTTAATTAATTAAAATCATAGAAAAGATCCAGACACAAGCCACTCTGATCAGAATTTCTTTTTTTGTTGTTGTTGTGGCATATTTTCTCAACATATCCAGTTTTGAGAGCTAGGATTTGAGAGGTTAATAAAGATAAAATCAAATTCAAGAATCAACAAACATCTAATTTAAATAAGATATAAGTTTAACAGGGGTGTCAGACTCAGTCCCTGGAGGGCCACAGTCCAACAGATTTTAGTCCCAACCCTGCTTTAACATACAAGCCTAAAGGACTAGATTAGCTGGATCAGGTGTATTTAATTAAGGTAGAAGCTAAACTGTGCAGCTCCAGGAATACGATGTCTCCATCTAGTGGATATCTGTCAAAATGCACTATGAAGACTTGTGATTTTGCTACTAGGCATAAGTGAACACACCCATGCTAAAGTTGACTAAAAAGATTAATAAAAAAAATCATCTTTTAGAAATTGATCTTAATGCCTTAATTAAAAAAATGAGGAAAACTCCAACCTTTGAGGACACCAATAGAGGCAGGCAGATTTTTATTTTTAAAGGCCAGTTACTTCATGGATCCAGGATACTATGCATCCTGATAAAGTTCCCTTGGCCTTTGGAATTAAAATAGCCCCACATCATCACATAGCCTTCACCATACCTAGAGTTTGGCATGGGGTACTTTCCAAATCAAACCAGCTATTAGGCTAACTGAAATAAAACCATGCCAATATGGTGAAGGGTTTGTGATGATGTGGGGCTATTTAACATAGGGGTGTCCTGACTTATGCACCCTGTATTTTAAGAAAGAACATTTATTTATTTAAGATACATTATTCATTCACAAAGAAAATTGGTGTCCTTAAAGGTTGGAGTTTTCCTCCTTTTTTTTAATTAAGCAATAAAATCAATTTCCTATTTTTTTTATTCCTCTTTTTAGTCAACTTTAGCATGGGTGTGTTCACTTATGCTAATCACTGTAGGTAAGTAATATTGGATTTGCATTTGTACTGTCTTTATACCCGTTTAAATGATTAATTATTAAATATAACATGCAAGTGAGGCCAATATTATATCTATCTGCAGTTTTATACTGATTTTGTATGATTTTGATTCTGATTCTAATTTCAGAATAGCATACTAGAATACTGTTCTTATTATTTCTACCATATGCCGATATGACAGAGATAGTAAGAGTAGGATACCATTTTGAGATCAGCCCTTGTGAAACTTCCCCATGTGACAAACACAGTTCCATGTTATGCGTCTTCAGATGAAATGGTGGGTGGTTTCTTGTTTGGCAGTTTGCACACCGTTGAATAAACTGTATGGTCTGTTTCGACGGGGACTGCAGGTTTTTGGTGTTGTCCTACTGTGCAGTAGGTTGTGTTGGGTCGATTATCTCCCGTTTGCTCCTGTGTCTGATCTTGAACCTTATGAATTACATATAAAAAGTGGTATTTTTAAAATGTCCCCTGAATAAACATGCCTAGCTGGACAATTACTAAAATAAAGACAATATAATCAAACATTCACTAACCTACAGTTTACAAAATAAGTATTTAATAGAAGCATATTCCATAATCTTAGCCTGTTAACTTTTTAGATTATTCTCACCCGTTCTGGAACATCATATACATGACCATTGTCATTGTTGGTTTTCTGCATTTCTTGACTCTGAAATTTTCAAACAAAAACTTTATTTAAAATGTTCTATCAAAAACTAATAGTACGTGTATATGGAGTTCATGGACACTGGCTTAGGCTTGCCACGCTGTGATAGGCAGCTTGAAAAGAGAGTCTCTGGTTGGACTCCACTGAATAAGGCATGTAGCTGAAACAACATGGAGACACAACAAGACTATACAGAGATTTTAGCAAAAACTAAAAAAGTGAAAAGCTCAAAAAAAAACCAGAGGACATTTGAGGAAAGGAAGCACAATATATAGGGTGAAAAGCACATGAGGAACAGGCGAGCACAATTAGTCAAACGAGGACTAGACAGATTCTGAATTCGGAACTGTATACAAGCTACTCTTACTATTCTTACCATATTTCTCTATGGCAGCAATAAGTGTAGTATGCTGTTCTGAATTCAGAAAAGGACTAAACGAGTGGACGTGGCAAAAGGAAACAAGGAGGCAGGAAAAGAGAAGCGAATGGTCATTCTTCTCAATATATAGGGGGCGAAAAACAGTATGTGACAAGTAA
Source organism: Squalius cephalus (assembly GCF_949319135.1). NCBI lineage: Eukaryota > Metazoa > Chordata > Actinopteri > Cypriniformes > Leuciscidae > Squalius > Squalius cephalus. Next base: position 41,656,620 of record NC_137128.1, on the reverse strand, counting down.
TATGTCCGAACTCATAAAAGAGTAGATAAAAAAGTATGATGACTTAATACTTCCGGCGAGAGTCTGAAGTGCGCACACAATGTTGACTGTACTATCCCATGAGGCCACGGGAGAGGATGTGAATGGCAATGAAGCGACGCAACTGTTGCTGGTGGGTCACATGATAATGATAAAATGATGAATGGAAAGTACAATAAAGCGCATCATTCCAGGAAATCCCTATTGCTGTAGCTGAATAAACAGAAGATTGAAACGCTTTGATTAAACATGACTTATAACTACACGACTACATTATTCTGTGTAAGAAGGCACATCATCTCACAGAAGGAGGAGCTCAACTGTCGTTATGAAGTGAGTTTGGGGTAAATGCATGTTATTAAATGTTGTCTGTTGTTGGACAAGAGGTTCATAAATGCTTCTCATGTTTTGGAAGGATGTTTGACCCGTGTTGTTTTTTCAAATGCACGTTATAAGTGACTCAAACTCACAGTGCTTTCAGATGGAGCAGCGTTTACAGAGCCGTACATCAATGGCAAGCTGTGCATAAAAAATAATCACAGCCTTTGCGATTTTAAAATCACGATAAGCCATCTCGATTTAAGTGCGATTACATGTAAAGTGCGATTAATCGTTCAGCCCTAATTCATATTATTGATTTTAGTTGCAGAAGGATTAATTCAGGATTTGGGCATATCAATGTTTTCTTGAGAAGGTTTAATTATAAAGTAAGCAGCAATAATAGTTATTATTTATAACAAAAATGTGTCTAAACACTTTCTGCTTTGCAAAGTCAAACATTGCCTTCAGGTAAATAATGTTTTAATGGGTTAAATAATGTGGTTATGCATCTTGTTTAGATACTGCATAGTAATACGTTTGCTAGACAAATTTGAAAATAACAAGGAAATATGAAACCAATTATTCATGTTAATAACATGAATAGAAAACATAACTTGAATAAAAATAACAGTATGACAACATATCCATAAAGTCTGCAAACAAAATGATGAATAGTAATGTGAATCTTACCTGAACTTGAGCATAGACTGTATTATCAGCCTCTTGGGCACCTATGAGGTTTAGAATGTATAACAATATATCAACATCAAAATAAAAGGGAATGTATTAATTTCTCAAACTGTCAAACTGTCTAATCAGTGTGTCTTCTAATTTGTAGACCTTCTGCATCTGACTGGATAGAAAAGGTTGTTTTGTTTTTTACAGGAAAGGTTTCTTACACCGAGTACACTGTGTAAACAACAGGTGTAATGTAAATCATTTCAGTTATAAATAAAGATAATTATCGCATTAGTCTTTATAGTAACCCTTTGTATTGCATTTAATATTTTGCTAAATATTTTGAATATTCTTGAATTTGTTGTTTTCCTTTCCTTCTTTTTTGGCACCAGCAAAGAACAAATACATTTCTGTATGTGCAAAACATTGTCATATTTAAAACTGAAAAGGTTGCATTGTTTTGAGGTGAATATTAATTTAACGGTGAAAAAGCAGAATAGTTTAAGATGAACAGATTTTTTTTTAGTTGGTCACTAACTTATATTTAAAACGATGATACGAGAGTCTTTACTGAATTAAAGATAGGAGAAAACAGTATTCTGCATTATTAAAATTGACCAAAAGAGAAAAAAAATGGTGTAAACCTATTTTTAACTCAATTTTCAATTACTTATTTTAGTACGAAAGTACTTGATCAAATTGATGAACAGAGATGTTTTCCATTAAAAATATGTATGAGGATATATGGGCATACCTTTTTTACGTTTCCGGTAGAGAAGGACTATAATTGCAATTGCCAAAAGACACACTGCCCCCACTGCCACTGCCACCAAAATATATAGCCAAGACTGGAGCGGTGGCTTAGTCTCGTCCTTCTCTGGAAAAAGAGAAACATATAATTAAGAACTGTAGTTGTCAGTTAAGCAGTTATGATAAATATGTTTAATAAATGCTGTGTGTGTGTGTGTGTGTGTGTGTGTGTGTGTGTGTGTGTGTGTGTGTGTGTGTGTGTGTGTGTACCTTTATTATTGATACAGAGCTGTTTGATGTTTATTCTGTCTTTTTTCCAGCTAACTGGGTTGCTATGGTTACAGATGATGGATTCCTCACTGCAGTTCAGGATGAGAGTGTTGATTTGTGATGTCACTTCCTCTGGAGAGCATCTGTTGTTCTGATAGCTAGAGTTTATCATGAGGTCATGAGCTCTGCATGTGAAGTTCACAGTACAGGAGTCACTGCTGGACCAGTTTGAGTTTACAGTCAGAACAGGAGCATCAACAGCGTCTGAAACACACATTTATTTTTTAACAATATCATAGATCACTTTATTGTAAGCTGTAAAATTCCTATAGCTGTTTACAGAATATACTGACTGAAATGATGGCAGATAAATTATGAATAAAAACAAATTTTTATGTTTAATATTTATTTTTTACATTTAATATCACTACTTGTATTGTACAACAGTCAAAAGAATAAAAGACTGAACATAAATGAGTCTTATGATCTGAAAACTCCAAGCAAAATCACACTCACCTATAACAGATACTCTGTATGTAACAATATCTTTCTCTGATACTCCACTTGCTATTGCTGTATAGAGTCCAGTGTCTGTCTTCTGCATGTTCTTCAGTGTGAGAGAGAAGGTTTCATCATTGAAATCCACTCTGTCCTTGTAGGAAGAGTGAAGTTTTACTTTTTTTGTTCCACCTATATACACAACTATATTCTCTGATTTAGCATTTCTCCAGGATAAAGTATAAAACTCTGGTATTTCTTGTGTCTGTATATCCAGTTGAACAGAATCTCCCGTCTTCACAAACACAGAGATCTCAGCACTGAACCCTGAGGAGAGAGAGAGAGAGAGAGAGAGAGAGAAAGAGTTTCTGAGTACAGCTGGTGAATTCACTATAGACCCATTGTACACATTTTTCTGAAATAAGCATGCTCAAATAAATCAAATGTTTTACATTTAAAAATACTGCTTTCAAAACTTTTCTTTTTAAATAGAGAATAGCATTTTAAAAAATGTAATACAGGTATTATGCACATATCTGGAGCTATTTGTCACTGCTGAGTCACATAATCAAAATAGGGAGGAGGTGACATAATTATGAAAATTAAATAATATATGTGTATTACAACACTCAAAGCGTTATTTTTTATGCTGTTCACTTTATTTAAATAAATAGTGTTGATTTAACAGCATTGTAACAGATTTCTCATTCAAACATGATTGCATAATGTTAAACTGACCTGAAACTGTTGCTCTTTGTCTTACTGTAACTCAGTGTTTTCATTTTGAAATATCTTGATCAAAAAGGGCTCTCAAAAAGAAATGTATTCAATTTACATTAATTAATCAAACCTGCAAATGAATTGTTCGTTCAGTTTACTTAATCCATTTGAGTTGAGACGACATAAATTATTTTATTTGTGTTAAAGCAGTGGTATGTCCAAGACATATGTCAACACATTCTCATGTGTATTGTGCTTGATTATATTTTTATATATTGTGCTATTTTGGTTTGTTTTCGGCACATTCTCTTTTCCACCATAATGCAGGTACTCAGATTGTTATCAGCTGCGGTTGATGAGCTTGTGCCTGAGATGACTGATGGTGAAGGGAAGGAGCACAGATAAGCAGCATTGGATCTGTGATGTTGGAGAGCGACTCCTTTTACTAGGATGGGTTCATTCTCCTGTCTTCCAGAATGTGAAATATATGTGAAAGTTTTATAATTTTAATTGGCACACACATAAAAATGAATGTATATATTTTTATTATTATTATTTATTCATTTTTGGTACATTTCTTAAGAAGCACAATTCATTTTTAGACTTATTTGTTGACCAGTTGTAGTCTGTGCAATAAATATCAAAAGTTCTAAATCATCTATTGTGTTTTATTGTTCCACTATAGTAATGATAATATTTACAAATAATAATATATTTAAGTTAATAGGTGTCTCTAACATTGTCCCACAGCAACATTAAAATAGTGTAGATTAGTGTACAATATAATAATAATAATTTATTCTATTTAGTGTTCATTCATATAACATATTTAATATTGGGAGCATCCACTTTATTTGACATATTTGAACATTTTATTATAGTTACACAATAGTTACTTGTAACTCAGTTATTAACTCAGTATTTGTAAGAAGTAACTATAACTGATTACTTTTTAAGTAGCATGCCCAACACTGTTCATAAATAAGTGTTTGCTGGGATTCTCTGGCATAGTTCGATTAATACAGCCACAATTTGTGATACACAAAATGTACTTTTCAATAACATAAACAAATAATGTCAGAATGATATTTGCACTGCTATTGTGCATAAATACCAGTAGCTAGAGAGTAGCTTGTACAATGAGGTTGTTGTCATGTCACCAGAAATAGTCATCAGTGTCTGTGTGTTGTGAGGGTCCTCAGCAGTGCCTGAATTCCAATATACTGATTCACGACCTAGAGAGCTGGGTAGCTGAATGAGATGCATAGCCTTTCAAAAGATACTCCATTACATGTGTACATGTACATAGGCAGTCAACGCATCCAAGAGTTATAACTCAAATACACACATTTATAATCTTTTAGGCTACAGTTGTATAAATCTGTGTACTTTCTAAGGGAGCATATTTACCAGGGTAAGTATATGTTCCCATATTTACTATATATGGCACACAACAAACACATGAAAAGGGTCCTACTGTAAGTTACCAGGGTCCTGTTCCCCAGTCCAGTGGACTGTTATAACACATTAAGTAAACATTTTAAAAGGTCAGAACTCATTTTCCAAGCACCATTACAACTTTATGAATGTCTACCCTTACCCCTGACCTAAGGAAGCTATGACCTTTTTTTTTCAGGTTCCCACTCTCTTTGTGTAATGTAGACAAGCTAGTAAGAGCTGTGAGTGTGAACCTTACTGATCAGAACTGCAAAACATTTAGCGACTAACAATCGCTCCCCTACACAACACTCTTCACGCCTATGATTTATGATTAAAAAAATACAAGATGATGCTTGTAATACAGGTCTAAAATAAGAACTAAAGTGTGGTAAGTTTCTTTCAGAATATTTTTTATAAATGAATAATAAAAAACACAGATTAAACAAAATAAGTGTAAATTTTATAATTTGATTAAAAAAATATATATAAAGAAGTAGCCTAGAGGATATGCTAATAAATATGATCTGAGCCTTGCCCTGTGCAATCATCACTGTCACAATAATCATTATTAATCAACAGTTATATAACAAACATGTCTCTTTTTTTTTACCTGTTCTGAAGGTCAGAAGAAAAATAAATAATACAAATAGATGATTTACTCCCATTGTAACAAACTAAAAAGATAAAATAAAACTCGAAAAGAATGCTGTGGCTTCCTATGTGTAAAAGCGGAAACATGAAGCGTGTAGAACATAGAAGTTCCTCTTCCTCCTCAGAGTCAGGCGTGGTAAGGGTGTAATGTGTGCAGGGCATTGGGGCTGAGTTCTACTGGGCCCAGAAAACCTAGTGATGCCCTAGAACTTTCCTCATTTTTACTTTCCTCAGTTTTAGTAAAAATGAGGAAAACCGCTGATAAGTCATTCTAAATTATGTTTTTTTGAAAATGTAAAAATGCAGATGGTTTCTGTGTAGGATATAAGGTTATGGGATAGAATTAACAGTTTGTACATAATAAAAATCATTAAGTCCCCATATAAAATGAAAACACAAAGTGTGTTTTGTTCAAAGGGTTTTTAATAGTTTTTAACAAAAAAACGTACATATAACAAGTTACACCACTTCCTTCCTTTCTCATGCTATACAGCTTTGCAATAAACCACTTATGAATTCAGCCAAATATACTTTCTGATAAATTCTTTCACGTTTAGCAGCACATCCTGCTACTTGCATCAAGATGCATGGAAATAGTGACACTCAAATGTATTAGTTCACCCTGCACACTCTGACTAAGATCAGAACTGGCGAGTTTGTGTCCGTGAGAAGACGACCAGCCGACATGAGGGTCCCCAACGAACGAATAATTGAAAGTATGGGATACCCAGAATAATCAAATATCTAAATTAATACATAAACAATATTTGTGATTAGTTCCTAATTGGAAAAAGTCTAAATTTAATAATCATTTGAAGTTGAGGTCAGATTAAGCATAGAGCAGAAGTAAAACTGAAACTAAATTCTACTAAATTAAGTACTACACGTATTATACCTTCGCCCAAGCCGTTGGATTCCATTGTTGGGCCGATGGGTGGTCCTTACAAACAGTAGTGGCCAAAAGTGATGTCCCTCTTAGGAAAAGTGGCTTCTTCGCACTTTAAGCTTTTGATTTAAATATTTATTGAATAGTTTTTATGCATGATGTGTGTGTTAAAACTAATGTACGCGTTCCATGTTTCAATTGTTTAATTTGTCATGACGCAATGAAACATACCTACAAACGTTATTTTTGGCCATATTGGTCATACCAAGCTTGCACTCTTTATCCCCAGCCTATAATTCAATAAATCACTGTGTGACGGGTATTAGCGATATTATTAGATGTTATTTTGAGAGTTTTAGTAAAAATGACCAGGTGGAAGAAGCTGTCATCTGCAACCAATGATGATTTTAATGGATGACAAGGCTAAATCTGGTCAATCGGTTTTGGATATTGCTCATGTGCTGGATGTGAATGGACACAATGTCCACAGAATGATTTCAACACACAGTGAAACCACTACCACGTAGAATGTAAAGGGATCACCTTCTAGTTTTGGAAATTCAGGGCTGAGATTCCCAACAGTATCTTAAACTTAAGTTGAACGTATACAGTAGACAATGGTGGCAATTGTTCTACGATCAACTTAGGCTTACGATGCTTTTGGGAAATGCAGCCCTGGTCTGGATGTTTGAAACCAATACTACAAAACCAATGCTAGAGAAAACACATTTTAATTGGACAAAAAGCCTTGGCTAAATTTCAGAATAGCCTACTAGCATACTGTTTTTATCTTTTCTACCATACAGAGATAGTAAGAGTTGAATGCCATTTTGAGATCAGCCCTTGTGAAACTTCCCCATGTGACAAACACAGTCATGTTATGCGTCTTTAGATGAAATGGTGGGTGGTTTCTTGGTTGGTGGTTTGCACACTGTTGAATAAATTGTAAGGTTTGTTTCGACAGGGCCTGCTGGATTTTGGTGTTGTCCTACTGTGCATTAGGTTGTGTTGGGTCAATTATCTCCCGTTTCCTGTTGTTTGGTCTTGAATCTTATGAAATACATATAAAAAGTTGTATTTTTAAAATGTCCCCTGAATAATCATGCTTAGCTTAACAATTACTAAAGAAAGACAGTTTAATAAAACATTCACACCTACAATACAGTATATAACAAGCATTTCATAAAATCCTTTTTCATAATCTTAGCCTGGTAACTTTTTAGATTATTCTGATCTGGAACATATGTATGACCATCACTGTTGTTTTTCAGCATTTCTTGAGCCTGAATTTTTTTTTTTTATTGAAAAACGTTATTGATAACGTTCTATTAAAAGTAGCAGTGTTACCATACAATTTCAAAACAATCATGATCAAAATGTATTATTAAACATCTGCTTTATTAATCAAAAGTGAGTTTTACTGACTATTTTGTTCAGGGTGTGTTTTTAATGTTAAAATTTTAAAACTATATTCACTGTGAACCTGCATGCAAGACGTTTATTATATGACTCTTGTCGCATTAGCAACAGAAAAAAGGCATAGTCTTTGCTGTTATCAGAAAGTAATTTATCAATTCAGATTGATTTTAGTTGCAGAAGGATTGGATATATCAATGTTAAATATTGTGTTTAGTTAAGTTAAATAATGGGGTTATGCCTCTAGTTTAGGTAATGTTGATGCATTTGCTAGACAATTTTTGACACCAAACAAGGACATAGGTTCTGAAAAGTTGAGAACCACTTATTATTTGTAGATGGAAGCAAAACTTGCATCAATACAAATGTACAACATATATTTCTGCATATATAACGTATATTTTTGCAAGTATTACAGAAAGGGGTGAACATGATATGTCCTCCCAAAATATTTCAAACATAAATAAAAATAACTAGGCAGCATGTGTCAGACTCACTTAGCTGGATTTGATTGTTGGCGATTTGGCATGATCTTGGATTGTTTGATTCTTCAATGCTGTGTTAACAGGATTAGATCCCGGCTTCATAAGCGGAGCTGATACGGGAGGTCCAGCGCAGCGCGATAGTGCACTTTCTGAGATATATTTTTTTTCTCGTGACTCGTGAAATTGTCGTTTACATTATTAATTTGTTGGAAACGCACATTTATTTTCGACTTGTCGGAGTCGGGCTTTAACTACAGCACAAACTGTTTGCATTGCCCTAAGATTATTTGCGAGTGGCTCTTTCCTTTACACTATTGGAGATGTGGAGAACTTGATGGAAAGTGCTGTCTGTCGTGTCATTCGAGTTTACCTGGCACTTTTAGGTTTAAAAAACAGTTTTAGGTTTTTGTTGTAAAGCAGTTTTTTTTTTTTAGGCTATCATAATTTTTTATGAAGATCATGCAATCATGATTACAGTATGTCACTCAGGCTTCACTAATGTGATTGGTACCATAGACTATAGGCTAGACCATAGACTGCCATTATGTGAACAGAAAGGGGGTTCACAATGTAAATGTGCAGCCCAGTTACTATTGTGATTCTTAATATTCGCCTCATTCGTGCGTCCACTTCGCTTCAAACTTTTGCCTTTTACACGCGTCATATTGTTAACGAACTTTAGCGATTTTTTTGCAAACGTTTATTTGAAGAACATGACCGTAAATATGAACACGAGATTGAATGTGACATAAAGAAAATGATTATTGGCAGTCATGTTGCCTCTGTAGCCGGTGTATGCAGGTACATTTCTCATACCCCTTCATTTGAAGTGTGGTCACGAAAAATCTTCGTTTCAAGGGCTATCTGGCCCTTCCCCCTACCCCTACCCCTCCAACCAAAAGAGAATCGAGACAACCCTACCCCTTCACGGGAACGCGCAAAACGGAGGGGTAGGGCCAAGGGGTAGGGGCAAGGGGTGAATTGGGATTGAGCCTTAGTCTACATGCTAAATAAACAAAATGGACATTCGTCATTTTTTTAATAAACCCACTAGTAAAAGTGTGGAGTTTTCTAACTCTGACACTTCAACCATAAATTTCACTGCTGCTACTGACACAGCAATCGAGGCCGCATCTGAGAACAACAAAGCCGGCCTGGGATCCAGCAGCACCGCCACCGTGTCAGCGGAGTTACCCGCTCAACCTGCCGCATCTGGATCTGGATTCGCTGACCTCGGGGAGAAAGCTATTGGGCCGAAACAGCCCATACTTTCTTCTTTCCCTGAGCGCCTAATTGGAAATGTTAATCGTGCCTTCTCTACATTTTACTATCACACGTTCCCATGGATGGAGTACTCAATTTCACTGGATTCGTTTTTTTGTTTTTGCTGTCGCCACTTTCTTCAAATATTGCAAGATCAGACGCAGACGAACTATTTACAAAAGTGGGAGCTCGGAACTGGAAAAAACTGTCAGAGAAGCTGACAAAACACGCTTCGTCACAGGTATATTTAAATAGCATGAAGATGTGGGAGAGTTATAAACAGGCTGGTGCATCGGGATCTGTGGCAGCACAGCTGTCACACAGCCATCAAAGCACAGTAGAAAAAAAACATACAGTACCTGTACAAATCCATTAACATTATAAAATTTCTTGCTAAATTAGGCCTCCCTTTCCGCGGACATCGTGAAGATACTGATGCAGAAGCAAGGGGGAATTATTTAAGCATATGTAATTTGTTTTCAAAATACAACCCTGATTTCGAATCCATGCAGTCCAAATATTTTAACTGCACAAGCCGAGACTTTCAGAATGAAATAATTGCATTGTGTGCAGAAATCGTTCGTGAAGAAATTTCTAAGAAAGTACACGAGACTGGTTTTCTTGCAAAGTCCTCAAAGTGTCACAGTGTCTGGTTTGAGTTCCCTGGGTCACCACTAGATGTCCTCCTTCCCCCACAGTGTCTGTCACATTAGGAACTGCATTCCCCACAATCCTTGTCTGCTCTCATCACTGTTCATTGCACCCAGCTGTTCCCCATCATGATCGTTAGTTTCTGTGTTTAAATACCCTGCCTGTTTAGTGTCTGTCACGGAGTCCTTGTTATATGTCACCACACTTGATGTCTGTGTTTACACAGTTCTTGTTTGTGTCTTGTACCTCGGATTGCCTTGTTGGATTTTTGACCTTTGCCTGGACTGTTGTGAGTACGGATTAACCTAATAAATAACTGCACTTGGATCTGTCTTCCCCTGTGTGTGTATCGTGACAGAAGGACTCCGTCAGACTATGAAGAGGGAGAAGAAACAGCAGAGGCGAGAACCATCATCGGGGGAGTCAGAGCCTCGGATGACACTGTTCGAGTGCTTCGCGCTGTGGGCTCGGAGGACTGAGGAGACTGCGGTCGCCTCCACTGAGCCCTTTTCCGCTGGCACCGCAGGCGCCTGGTCAGCCAACACCTCTTCCCATGGAGGTTCTTTTGAGGGAACCCGTCTGGCCAGGTTTCGTGGAACCCGTGGAGGCCGCAGGGGAGGAGGTGGTCGAGATGGACCCCGACACCATTCCCCAATTCGGCTTCTCTTCGACTCTGGACCAGTGGTGTCCAGCCCAGAGCCTGCATCTTGGCATCGAAAACGGCGGAGGAGGAGGAAGACTTCCTGCCTCCCCAATGGCCCGGAAGCCGTCCCCTCCAAGCAGCCCGCTGTCGTCCCGGAGGCCGTCCCCTCCCAGCAGCCCGCTGTCGTCCCGGAGGCCGACCCCTCCAAGCAGCCCACTGTCATCCCTGAGATCGTCTCGGAGCCGCCCACCATCAGTCCTGCCACGGCCAAGAGAGCGGTCTTCCTCTTTTATGCAGTGGCGGTACTGCATGCGTGGAGGAAGCACAGCACGTCTGCCAAGCCTGTGTCTTCAGACAAGATGGCCGTCACAGAGATTGTTCACGTCACATCTGCCGAGTCTGTGTCTTCGGACAAGATGGCCGCCGTCGAGCCTGTTCACGTCACGCCTGCCAAGCCTGGGTCTTTGGACAAGATGGCCGCCGCCGAGAGTGTTCACGTCACGTCTGCCGAGCCTGTATCTTCCGACAAGATGGCTGCCGCCAAGCCTGTTCACGTCACGTCTGCCGAGCCTGTGTCTTTGGAGAAGATGACCGACGCCGAACCTGTGTCTTCAGACAAGATGGCCGCCTCCGAGCCGGTGGTGTCTGTTCCTGAGCCGGTGGTGTCTGTTCCTGAGCCGGTGGTGTCTGTTCCAGGTTCCTGAGCCGGTGGTGTCTGTTCCAGTTCCTGAGCCGGTGGTGTCTGTTCCAGTTCCTGAGCCGGTGGTGTCTGTTCCTGAGTCGGTAGTGTCTGTTCCTGAGCCGGTGGTGTCTGTTCCAGTTCCAGAGCTGGTGGTTCCTGTCCCTGAACCGGTGTCTGTTCCTGTGCCATGGCCACCCGAAGGGTCGTTTCCTCCCTGGCCGCCCGAAGGATCGTCTCCGCCCTGGCCGCCCGAGGGGTCGTCTCCGCCCTGGCCGCCCGAGGGAGAGTCTCCGCCCTGGCCATCCGATGGACTGTCGTTTCAGCCCTGGTCGCCTGCACGACCTGCTCCGCCCTGGCCACTCGAGGGAGAGTCTGATTCGCCCTGGCCGCCAGATGAACTGTCACTCCCTGTCCCCGTTTCCCTCCATGGACCTGCCCCCCCATCCCTCACCCTGATCCTCCACCAGTCCACCTCCCGCCTGGACTCTTGTTTTGTCTGTCATGTCTTGGAGTGTCTGGTAGCCGCTCCGTAGAGGGGGGGTTATGTCACAGTGTCTGGTTTGAGTTCCCTGGGTCACCACTAGATGTCCTCCTTCCCCCACGGTGTCTGTCACATTAGGAACTGCATTCCCCACAATCCTTGTCTGCTCTCATCACTGTTCATTGGACCCAGCTGTTCCCCATCATGATCATTAGTTTCTGTGTTTAAATACCTTGCCTGTTTAGTGTCTGTCACGGAGTCCTTGTTATATGTCACCACACTTGATGTCTGTGTTTACCCAGTTCTTGTTTGTGTCTTGTACCTCGGATTGCCTTGTTGGATTTTTGAACTTTGCCTGGACTGTTGTGAGTACGGATTAACCTAATAAATAACTGCACTTGGATCTGTCTTCCCCTGTGTGTGTATCGTGACACAAAGACTGAGCAACTTTCTGTTTGCATTAGATACACGGAGGGACTTCAGATCAAGGAGCGATTTATTTGCTTTGTTGACTGTTCAAATTCTCGCGATGCTGCAGGAATTGTTTCTGGCATTAAAGAAGGATTGCAGTCATGTGGGCTGAAGGACATTCCCATAATTGCTCAGGCATATGATGGAGCCTCTGTAATGTCAGGGCATTTGAGTGGAGTTCAGCAACGGATCAGAGAGGAATTCCCCTTTGCTGTGTATGTGCATTGTATGGCACATAAACTAAATCTCGTACTCGTTGAATCGTGTACAGTGAACAGAGACATTAAAACGTGTCTAAATGTCATTGACAAATTATACTCCTTGTTTGCAGAGCCAAGCAACCATTGCAGATTTCTCATGATGCAGAAAACACTAGCTCTTAAACCAAAAGAGCTAGTTCAGCCAAGTGAAACACGATGGGCTTACAAATTACCTATGATCACGCGCGTGAACTCGACAATCGACTACTTTGGACTAAAAAAGTTCTCCTTTAACTTTCTTACTTTGTATTTTTTTTTCTCCTGAATTGCTCTAAAAAAGCTTAACACAGGGGTGCAATCTTATGCTGGGTACACACCAAAAGATAATCGGGCTGATTTTGGGCCGATTTCCCCCCTTCCGACAATCCTAGCTATGTCCCGATTATCTTGATGGTTCAACAGATTATTTTATCAGATTTTCCCTTGGTGTGAGGTGTGTTAAGAGTGTCCGAACCTGCTCGGAAGAACGTCGGAGCCGCCCCGATCGCGAATCGTAAATATTCAACATGTTTAATATTTACGATCAGAAATTCTGATGTGTGGGGGGAACCCCGAGGACAAACGCGCGCACGTTCTGGAGATTATCACGTGAAACGAAACAATATCCAATCAGAAAGTGAGATGATGGAAGACGGTCATTCTCACACACACACATGTAGGAAGCTGAGTGTTATAAGGGTTCAGTGAGGGATTAAATAGGCTAACTTTTTCTAAAGAGACAATAAATACAATAAAGAATAAATAAAGACAATAAAGAATGATATATATTTCTGTATAAAAGGTTATATATAATGGTGGGTACAATGTTTTTTTTATTTTTTTTTTTATGTGAATTTTCTGTGAAAATCATTCCAAACACTATCATCATAATTTCTTCCTGCATATCATCCAACATGCTTATTCTGAAGTCTCGCGAGATTTTGCGAGATTTCCTGTGTTCACAGTCGAGAATCTGGTTGAAAATCTGTTTGTGTGTGGTGTGCTGTCTTTGTCGCATCATGGCACACCACACACTATAGGAGCAAAATGCTTAAATCTAGGATTTTTTGTCCTCATGTTTGTGGTCTATCACATTTTGAAAATCTTATAAGATGTGAAAAATCTTTTGGTGTGTACCCAGCATTAAGTGCATTGTTAACACTGCAAAATATGACACATCCAGACATGCATACAAAATACTTAAGAAATCATATTTCTATACACTCAAATTTGGTTAAAACCACATAGCTTTCATGACAGCACTACAAAAACACATAAAAGTGAAACCCAATTCCCTTATCAACTGCTTTTCTTATTGTTGTGTGCTTTATAGGGTGAGTGATATTCTTATAATACACAAGTGAGATAGACTAGTGCAAATATTACAAATAGGTCGTTAAACTAATATTAGCACAAGTTTTGCCTCAAACTACCTGACAAATGAAGCCACGCAATGATGACGAAGGAGTTAAGTTTAAGTTTATAAGAAAATTTAACTCTGGTTAAAGTTTCACAGGCATAGTAATTAATTGTCGAGTTCACGCGCATAGGTTTAGTTACCTATGATCACGCGCGTGAACTCGACAATCGATTACTATGGACTTCGACCGAAAAAAGGATGTAAATATAGGTATGAGCGCTGGCTGAAATGACATCATTTTTATTCATATCTTTCACATCTACTGCAGTCAGAATCACCCGTGTTCACTCTGAAGGAATCACTCACATTGGCTGTGCACTTGTAATGACACATCAAGGATGTTAAGAGGCTAAAAGCAGGTTTAAAACGTGCCCCATTGAAGTCAACAGGGTGCAAATTTTAAAAAGAGGATAACATGGTGTAGGCAACACCGATTTTTGTCGTTGTTCTCTGTATTGACAGCACTCCAAATTTACAAAAAAATGAGCTCAATGTTAAAATTGACCGGAGTTCTCCTTTAAGGATAGTGTGATGGTGTGTCCAGTCAGTGTCATGAATATGCATAAATGCTTGCACTTTGAGACATCATTTTTGATACTGTTAAGGAAACTGACGCTAGTAGAGTGAAAGAGCGCTCAGTATGTAATGAGTGAGTTCGAGTGTACACGCTACAGAGAGTGTTCCCGCACTAACCTGTCTTTTTCATATTTTCATACAGAAAATAAATGTGTTGCACCAAGGAAGAGCACCACCTAATTTTTGAGTGTAACACGAGCACCCTGTGGTAAGATGGCCGCTGCGCGCACGAGACATCTAGCCTTTATTATATGATATCTATGGGTTTGACGGCTTGGGTTGGGAAACGTTTAACCACTCCCCTCAAACCGTTAGTCTGCTTTGAGCAGAGATGGAGAGGAGGAGCGCTAGAGTAAAACCCTGCCCTCTGTTCAATATTCCGTTTCACTTGGAAATACGTCACAACACTGGAGAAAAGTCGTTTGCAACTTCCGGTTCACGGGGACTTTAAATTTGAATTTGCTGTCCACCACCGAATTCTAGTCTCGGCCGCCTTTAAAAATAAATAAAAAATGCTGTCGTCACCGGCGTGCAATGACTTATGGGGTAGAATAGGGTAGGATAGACCGCTAAGTGTCCATTTATGTATCCTTCCTTTCACGCATAGATATATACACTAGATGTGTCGCCTTGGGGTTCTAAGCATGCGTCAAAACTGCGGCCATCTTGGAACAGGGGTCTTGTCATAGGAAGTAGCTAGGTAACGCTGCTATCTCCGCCTGTACTTCGCATTCATGGATGTTACCGGACTTTTGTGCTGTGTATGGATGTTCACATGAACGAAATCTAAACCAGACAGCAAGGGATGAAGCTGTTTTTTTTATAAGAATGAAAAAGAAAATGAACTGTGAATGTGCTGTAGGCTACTCTTAAGATATTATTTTAAATAACCCTTGTGTTTAAAATGTACAATATGCAGGAGTTGATCCTAAATACCCATTTTTGGCTGTGTTGTTCCTAACTTTAGATTTTTTACCGATTGTACTCAAACCTTTTAATAGAAAAAAAAAAAAAACAGTGTGGCGCTTGTAACCTGTAAGTATACAGTCCTAGTAGCCAATGCTTGTCCTCTCCCTGTCAATCTTCAAACAGTACATCCATGATTATTATACATAGAATTTCACAAATCTTATGTATGTGTGCGTTTTGCACAAGGATACAGCGTTTTTTTTTTTTTTTTTTTGAACAAGATGGCGCCTGTGCGAGTGGCATGCCGTCTATCACTCCCTACTTTGTTTTATATTTGGCTGTTTTTATGTGCTTTTATACCCTTATATCATACGGAGCCTGTTGTTGTTTATGATCGTCAGTCACTCCTGGACATTCGCAGTTGTTGCATGGATGGTTTTGATGCGGAATTGGGGAATTTCGCAGATAATACCTACAGGAGCATTCTCGGGGGCATTCCAGATTTTCTTCGCCGTTGGCCATTGGATGTTATCCCGAGGAAACGTCGGAGAAGACGTGGGAAACGCAGCGGAAAACTGGTCAGTCTAAAGATCTATCTGCGAGGTGGTCTCCGTAAGATCTCTACGTCTCGGCCATGGACCGAGGATCTGATCAGCTTCCCGGTTCAATATACGCCGGTCCCGACATCTCGTTGGCTCACATATATTCAGACTAACTCTCTTGCTTCTCCCAACCTCCCGGTTCGACTACTACAGGATTCCGACACTCGGATTATTATTCGACTTCGTCCGACGGGAGTAAATTCTTCAAATCTTCGCCCTCTGAGGAAAGCTTCAGCTCCGTACAGCATTTTGCATTCTCCTAAAATGGCACTGATCAATGCTCACTCCTTGGTCAATAAGACATTTATTTTACATGATTTTATAACATCTAACAACCTTGATTTTATGTTTATCACCGAAACCTGGATGAAGGTAGGAGATTTGAGCCCGTACTCTGAACTTGTTCCAAATGACTATTGTTTTTATAACTCTCCCCGTCCGGTTGGTAGGGGTGGAGGGTTAGCTGTTATTGCTAAAGAAAGTTTTGGAGCATGCTGCCAAATGCTACCCTCCATTAACCCTACAAGCTTTGAAGTTCAACTATTAATACTTGACTGGACTCAACCTTTTGTCTTAGTCTTAATATATCGGCCTCCGCATCTGACGAAGGACTTTATGGAAGAATTCACTGAGCTTGTTGGGGATTTAATTATTACTTACGATCGGATTTTATTGTTAGGTGATTTTAATGTACATGTATGTTGTGCTTCGGATCACTTAGCATCGGAGTTTTTGAATGTCATTGATTCTTTTAATCTGGTGCAGTGGGTTAAAGAACCCACACACAACCGTGGTCATATGTTGGACTTAATATTGTCTTTTGGACTCTCAATAACTGATACTGAAGTGATTGAATTACCCATCTCTGATCATTTTCCTATTATATTTAAAATGGCTCTTCCAGCTATGCCTTACATAACTGTCTCTGATTTAAAACCAGGGGTGCAAACACATGTATGGTCAAAAAAGAGAGAGGTAATCGAAGCCCTCGTCCCGCGTCAAATATCCAGGTGCTACATTGCCACCATCCCCAACCCACCCTAGGCACATAGTCAAATAAAATTTAGAAAAACTATCTTGCACTTCTTCTTGCCTTACTGCTACTTCCTGAAAACAATTTCACCTGATGATTTGAATAGCTCTTTTTGTAAAGAATTAATAATTCTAGGATGATTGGGGTAATTGTGTAGGGTAGGCCTAGTGCATCTGCATAGAAACTAATAAACAAAATACAAATATAAATACAATAAAACACAAATACACGAGAAATAAAGCAGTGCTTTATGTTTTTCAGGTAAATTAACTGTATTAAGTATTAATACAGTTTATCTTTTGACAAAACGTGATTTTTCTCTTTCTCTTTTGTTGTTTGATTAACTTTGGTGACACAAACAGCTGCAGGTATATTGGGTGCTGTCCCTTTAAGACGAATGCCGTTTTATTTTGACTGCGTTACGGGGAAACTCGTTGAGACGGACACTGGCTTATTTTTTCGTGCACATGTCTGTTCAAACACAAATAGATAAGAAAGAAAAGGGAATTCGGTGTTCACGAACTTCACGTGCTGTCTACGACTGCGTGGCTCTGTGCGCCGACAGACCATCTACATTTGGATGTTAAACATAATATAGCCTGATACAGCAAAGACAACGTCGGCAATATTTGAAAATCGATAATTAGGCCTATTTTGTAAATTACAATTATATATGCATTTGTCAAAACCGAGAGACTTTCAAGCATCAAAATGTAATTTATTAATATTTGCGCCTTCTATTTTGTCTGAAAACTTCCAACACTCTTGCGTGTCGCGTGAAAAATAGGCGTCGGTTGCGGTTCTATTTCTAGCACGCGGTTTCGGCGCGGCTCGAGAAGTGTGTGTATCACGCAGGCATTGTGCTCTAACACAAGCTCTAGCTGCTAACCAGTTAACATGAGAGCCGACATAAAAACGGACACTCCACGCCACGCAGAGAGAAATGTGATGCAGTGGCAGATCCAGAGTGAGACAGAAACACTAGTGGTTCACGCTTGCGCACATACTGCTGGTTTGGCGCGCAGTGTTCTGATTCGCTTATTTCCTATTTACTTGTTGGTGGACGCAATCCAGAATTACTGTTGGTTAAATTATAATCAGACCCTCTCAAACCCCCCCCTTAAAAAAAACTCTTCGGATCTGCACGATTCACACAAGTCACCCAAACTGACGTGAAAAAAGCGGGAGGCGCCGAAAAGCGCGCTGTTTGCACCCCTGTAAAACAGGTTCGAGTGTATTCACCGCGATTTTGCGAGGCTTTCACTGAACGTTATAATAAAATCACTTCCTCAGTGTCCTATGAATCTTTATTAGGCTATTAGATCTAGATGTTGAGCAACATCTTGAATCCTTAAACATTGTATGGTTGGAGATTTTAAATGCTGTTGCACCCTATAGGTTGCTAAAGCCCAAACGTAAAGCTGAGCCTTGGTTGGATCAAGATATTCGCTCCCTGAGACAATTATGTAGGAAAGCAGAAAGAAAATGGAAGAAAGACAAACTTCAAATATCCTTGACCATACTTAAAGAATGTCTATGGACATATCAGAGTGCAGTTAAGAAGGCCAAGTCTCTTTATTTTTCTAATCTGATCGAGGAGCATCATCAAATTCCTAGAGTTCTTTTTTCGATTATCAATTCAGTATTACATCCCCCTGTACAGACTTTCCGTAATCCTACTAAAGCATTATGTGAACATTTTCTAAATTACTTCGAGACTAAAATTATAAATCTAAGAGTTCAAATACAAGATACCAGTGATGATAATTTGACCTCTATGAGTCCATTGGCTTCTTGGACTACTTTTAATTCTATTTCCTTAGACTCATTAAAAGAAATAGTTTTAAAACTAAAAACCTCTTCTAGTCCCCTTGACACTATGCACCCCCGCTATCTGAAGTTATTAATTGATATTGTAGGACCTGGCCTTGTAACTTTACTTAATAAATGCTTGCAGTCAGGGATTATCCCTGATAGCTTAAAAAGGGCCACAGTGACTCCAGTGCTAAAAAAATCCACACTTGATACATCTATCTTAGCAAATTTTCGCCCCGAGTCTGTCCTTCCGTTTATTTCTAAGGTGATGGAAAAAATTGTCTCTCTGCAACTTCAGTCTTTCTTATCCACAAATCGTATATATGAGATCTTTCAATCAGGTTTCAAATCATTACATAGTACTGAAACGGCCCTTGTTAGAGTCTTAAATGACATCTTAATGATTACTGATTCGGGAGCTTCTGTCATTTTAATCATGCTGGACTTGTCTTCAGCGTTTGATACTGTCGATCACGGAATTCTCATCTCCCGACTGGAGTCCTATGTGGGTTTAGGCGGGGTTGTGTTAAACTGGTTTAAATCTTTCCTAACAAACAGAACTTTTTCTGTCAAAATTGGAAATTTTACTTCATCACTACGCAAGTTATCCTGTGGCGTACCACAGGGATCTGTTCTTGCACCCACTCTGTTTTCTTTATATTTACTTCCCTTGGGATCCATTTTCAGGAAACATAATATAGCCTTCCATTGTTACGCTGATGACATGCAAGTTTATCTGCCTTTGACCAGCGGTAATGAGAATGCTGTTAGTAATTTATCAGCATGTTTGAATGATGTAAAGGCATGGCTCTCAAAAAACTTTCTTTTTCTGAACTCAGATAAATCGGAAGCTATTGTTTTTTGTCCCTCCGAACAAAGAAGACAATATTTACCTAACCTTGATCTTTTAAATTTCACTGTTTTACCAAAGGTTCGTAATTTAGGTGTTGTAATTGATAACAACTTACAATTTGATAGGCAAATTGCCTCGGTAGTGGGCTCTAGTTTTTTTTCATCTGCGCTCTTTTTCCAAAATTAAATCTTTCCTATCTAATGCTTCTCTAGAAGTTGCTATTCACGCCTTTATAACATCCAGGCTAGATTATTGCAACTCTCTTTATTATGGGATTTCTAAGAATCAAATCTCTAGATTACAAGTTGTTCAGAATGCAGCAGCACGTTTTTTGAAAGGAGGCAAAAAGTTTGATCATGTGACACCGCTTTTGAGATCCCTTCACTGGTTACCGGTTCAATATAGAATCGACTATAAAATTTTACTGCTAGTCTACAAATCCTTAAATAATCTTGCACCATCTTATTTATCGGATTTACTCCATATACTTCAAATCGAGAACTGAGATCAGGAAACAAATCCCTCCTTCGTATTCCTAGAACGCGCTTGAAAAAGAGGGGAAATAGAGCTTTCGAAGTGGTGGGCCCCACTCTATGGAACAATCTTCCTATCCAACTTAAAATGGCTTCCACTTTGTCCGAGTTTAAAACAGCGCTAAAAACATATTTGTTTGGATTAGCTTTTAATGTGTAATTTACTTGAACTTATCTTTTAATGCACCATAATTGACTGTTGATAGTGATGTTGTTGGTTCATTATGTATTTTGTCGTGATTATTGTACAGCACTTTGGTCGGCCAAAAACCGGAAGTAAATGTGCTCTAGAAATAAACAAACTTGAACTTGAACTTGAGTGGGCTCAAGGGCTTGTTTCTTCCTTGAAAACTGGGGATGGAGGTGTGGAAGGACACTGGAATTTGTGAAAATGTCAACTGTTTAAAGCCTTTCTTTAAAGTGAATTTCGTTTTGTATAAATTGTATCTTAATTTTAATCAATTTTTCATCAACCAATTGCCTGGATTTAATAAATAAGAAGCTAATATAACAGACAATATAATCATGGAGGCGCCCGTGTGGTCACTTGCATTGCACGTTAACTGGAGCGCATCTCATCCTAACTTAACGAAACTCAGTGTATGCCTGACACAGACATGAGAAATACATCAAATACACAAAGCTTTAAATGTCTTTAAACGAAATTATTCAAAACGAAAAGAAAAAGTCTACTCTCTGATTATGTAATCCATTATGTGCATTTCTCTCTATAGGCGCGTTCATTACGAATATGGCGATCGTCAACTTCATCTTTGCAGCCGAGTCGACACTGCCAGAAAACACTAGTTTATTGATAAAAATCAATGCACGCGTCACCAGATTTACAAATGCACATCTTGCTTGTTTCACGCATGTCGAAATAACGAGATATTATGTTGAAATAACATTATTATTATGACCGCCGCTAGCATAGCTAGCGAAAGCGGTCATATAGGGATTGTCAAAGTTTTTTTTTTTTTTTTTTTTCGTCAATCTACTGAATTTTCCGTCAACGATACCAGGGACACCGAAACACCGGGGAACATGAAATTTGGTGAGCATGTAGCCCCACTAGACTTTTACGGAAAAATTTCGTTTGGTCCCCGGGGGCAGGATACCCAAAAACTCGAAATAAAGCCTTACTAGAGAGTGAGGACACTAATACACCGTCTCCCACATTCAGAGTCTCAATACACTCGCGTGTAACAGCCGCGAGCGCCATTGTTTACACAAGCTTTCTCCCGCGATTATAAACGCGGCTCTCTCACTCGGCTTTACACATCAAACATTCAATAACAAACTCATCACAGTTATAATACATCTCTTACACTTTAGGAGGAAACAGTCCTTATTGTCTTTTTTTTTACAGAGTACGAACCTGGAAAACAGAATCAGTTGATTAGTGAGAGAAAGAGCGAACCGCCATCTTCAGATCCAAATCTCATTAAAGCTGCAAGCAGCGATGAAAGGGCCCTCGCACCCGTGCCATCAACACTCGGTGGCTTTAGGAAGGCAGAGCATGGTTGGGAAATGTACATTTAAGGAGGTATATATAGTAAGAGTATGTCAAAGTCAGTTACAAAATGTTTTGTATAATGGTGATAATAGCATGCTTCATGACTCAGCTAAGTGTTGCTAGCATGTTCAGTCTGTTTCTAGCATGCTTAGTACACAATAATTATGTGGTTAGTACTGCATTACTGTGTTAACCATGTCAGTTTCTGTTGCCAGTAGGTGGCGTTATGACTATAACTGAATATGAGCATGGATGTGTGTTCAGGACAGAACTCTTATCAAACATGTGAAGTTTGGTGCAAATTGGACATTGCCTTCTTGAGTAACAACAAAGTCATGTTTCATTGAATTAGCATTCTTTAGAACTTAGCTAAGCATTGTTAGCATGTTTTAACATGTTGCTAGAACGGCATCAACGTGTTAAACATGTCACTTCCTGTTGCCAGTTGGTGGCGCTATTACTATAACTGAACATTCTCATGTAGATGTGTTCAGGCCATGACTCTTATCAAAAGTGTGAAGTTTGGGGCAGATTGGACATTCCATGCCTGAGTTACAGCAAATTCCTATTTAATTGCAATAATAGCATGCTTTAGCACTTGGCTAAGAGTTTGCTAGCATGTTTTAGCATGTTTCTAGTATGTTGTTAGCATGTTTAACACTTGCTGGCACTTTTTTATATGTTATTAGGAGTCCACAACAGTGTTAAACATGTCACTTCCTGTTGCCAGCAGGTGGCGCTATGACTGTAACTGAATATAAGCATGGTCATGTGTTCAGGACAGAACGCTTATCAAAAGTGTGAAGTTTGGGGCAGATTGGACATTCCATGCCTGAGTTACAGCAAATTCATATTTAATTGCAGTAATATCATTCTTTAGCACTTAGCTAAGTGTTTGCTATTATGTTTTAGCATGTCTCTAGTATGTTGGTAGGATGTTTAGCACCTACTGGCATTTTTTTATATGTTATTAGGAGTCAAGAACAGTGTTAAACGTCACTTCCTGTTGCCAGCAGGTGGCGCTATGACTATAACTAAATATGAGCATGGACATGTGTTCAAGAGATAACTCTTATCAAACGTGTGACGTTTGGGGTAGATTGTACATTGCCTTCTTGAGTAACAACAAAGTCCTGTTTCATTGAATTAGCATGCTTTAGCACTTAGCTAAGTATTGCTAGCATGTTTTAATATGTTTCTAGCATGTTTAGAACTCAATGGCATTTTTAACATGTTGCTAGAACGGCATCAACGTGTTAAACATGTCACTTCCTGTTGCCAGTAGGTGGCGCTATTACTATAACTGAATTTGAGCATAGGCATGCGTTCAGGCCATGATTCTTATCAAACATGTGAAGTTTGGGGCAGATTGGACGTTCCATGCCTGAGTTACAGCAAATTCCTATTTAATTGCAGTAATAGCATGCTTTATCACTTAGCTAAGTGTTTGCTAGCATGTTTCTAGTATGTTGCTAACCTGTTTAGCACTTGCTGGCTCTTTTATATATGTTATTAGGAGACCACAACAGTGTTAAACATGTCACTTCCTGTTGACAGCAGGTGGCGCTATTACTATAACTGAATATTCTCATGTAGATGTGTTCAGGCCATGACTCTTATCAAACGTGTGAAGTTTGGGGCAGATTGGACATTCCATGCCTGTGTTACAGCAAATTCCTATTTAATTGCAGCAATAGCATGCTTTAGCACTTAGCTAAGTGTTTGCTAGCATGTTTTAGCATGTTTCTAGTATGTTGTTAGCATGTTTAGCACTTGCTGGCACTTTTTTTATATGTTTTTATATGTCCACAACAGTGTTTAACATGTCACTTCCTGTTGCCAGCAGGTGGCACTATGACTGTAACTGAATATGAGCATGGTCATGTGTTCAGGACAGAACGTTTATTAAAAGTGTGAAGTTTGGCGCATATTGGACATTGCCTTCTTGAGTAACAACAACATCCTGTTTCATTGAATTAGCATGCTTTAGCACTTAGCTAAGTATTGCTAGCATGTTTTAACATGTTTCTAGCATGTTTAGACCTCAATGGCATTTTTAACATGTTGCTAGAATGGCATCAACGTGTTAAACATGACACTTCCTGTTGCCAGTAGGTGGCGCTATTACTATAACTGAATATTATCATGTAGATGTGTTCAGGACAGAACGCTTATCAAAAGTGTGAAGTTTGGGGCAGATTGGACATTCCATGCCTGAGTTACAGCAAATTCCTATTTAATTGCAATAATAGCATGCTTTAGCACTTAGCTAAGAGTTTGCTAGCATGTTTTAGCATGCTTCTAGTATGTTGTTAGCATGTTTCGCACTTGCTGGCACTTTTTTATATGTTATTAGGAGTCCATAACAGTGTTAAACATGTCACTTCCTGTTGCCAGCAGGTGGCGCTATGACTATAACTGAATATGAGCATGGCCATGTGTTCAGGACAGAACTCTTATCAAACGTGTGAAGTTTGGGGGAGATTGGACATTCCATGCCTGAGTTACAGCAACTTCCTGTTTCATGGCGAAACATCGAAATTTGTAAGGCCGCCGAGGACCCGCCCTTCGACGAAAACTCAAGATCTTCGCAATTTAACGTCGCAAAGGCCTTAAGATTACACTCACCAAATTTGAAGATGATCAGATTAAAACTGTAGGAGGAGTTCGTTAAAGTACGAGGCCTGAAAATGGCAAAAACTGCACAAAAATCTGAGAGGAAGTTCAAAATGGCTGACTTCCTGTTGTGTTTAGGGCTATGCTCCAAGAGACTTTTTTGTAGGTATTAGGTCATTACACGTATGTACCGAATTTCGTGCACGTACGTGGAACGTTGCGGGAGGCGCACTCCGTTGAACTTTTATAGGTGGCGCTATCGAGCCATTTTGCCCCGTCCAATTCTGAAACCTATATCAGATGTAAATTTTCGCCAGTTCTGACGCGTGTGCAAAGTTTCGTGAGTTTTCGCGCATGTTTAGGCCCTCAAAAATGCAATTCAATGCGGAGAAGAATAATAATAATAATAATTAAAGCTGCAAGCAGCGATGAAAGGGCCCTCGCACCCGTGCCATCAACACTCGGTGGCTTTAGGAAGGCAGAGCATGGTTGGGAAATGTACATTTAAGGAGGTATATATAGTAAGAGTATGTCAAAGTCAGTTACAAAATGTTTTGTATAATGGTGATAATAGCATGCTTCATGACTCAGCTAAGTGTTGCTAGCATGTTCAGTCTGTTTCTAGCATGCTTAGTACACAATAATTATGTGGTTAGTACTGCATTACTGTGTTAACCATGTCAGTTTCTGTTGCCAGTAGGTGGCGTTATGACTATAACTGAATATGAGCATGGATGTGTGTTCAGGACAGAACTCTTATCAAACATGTGAAGTTTGGTGCAAATTGGACATTGCCTTCTTGAGTAACAACAAAGTCATGTTTCATTGAATTAGCATTCTTTAGAACTTAGCTAAGCATTGTTAGCATGTTTTAACATGTTGCTAGAACGGCATCAACGTGTTAAACATGTCACTTCCTGTTGCCAGTTGGTGGCGCTATTACTATAACTGAACATTCTCATGTAGATGTGTTCAGGCCATGACTCTTATCAAAAGTGTGAAGTTTGGGGCAGATTGGACATTCCATGCCTGAGTTACAGCAAATTCCTATTTAATTGCAATAATAGCATGCTTTAGCACTTGGCTAAGAGTTTGCTAGCATGTTTTAGCATGTTTCTAGTATGTTGTTAGCATGTTTAACACTTGCTGGCACTTTTTTATATGTTATTAGGAGTCCACAACAGTGTTAAACATGTCACTTCCTGTTGCCAGCAGGTGGCGCTATGACTGTAACTGAATATAAGCATGGTCATGTGTTCAGGACAGAACGCTTATCAAAAGTGTGAAGTTTGGGGCAGATTGGACATTCCATGCCTGAGTTACAGCAAATTCATATTTAATTGCAGTAATATCATTCTTTAGCACTTAGCTAAGTGTTTGCTATTATGTTTTAGCATGTCTCTAGTATGTTGGTAGGATGTTTAGCACCTACTGGCATTTTTTTATATGTTATTAGGAGTCAAGAACAGTGTTAAACGTCACTTCCTGTTGCCAGCAGGTGGCGCTATGACTATAACTAAATATGAGCATGGACATGTGTTCAAGAGATAACTCTTATCAAACGTGTGACGTTTGGGGTAGATTGTACATTGCCTTCTTGAGTAACAACAAAGTCCTGTTTCATTGAATTAGCATGCTTTAGCACTTAGCTAAGTATTGCTAGCATGTTTTAATATGTTTCTAGCATGTTTAGAACTCAATGGCATTTTTAACATGTTGCTAGAACGGCATCAACGTGTTAAACATGTCACTTCCTGTTGCCAGTAGGTGGCGCTATTACTATAACTGAATTTGAGCATAGGCATGCGTTCAGGCCATGATTCTTATCAAACATGTGAAGTTTGGGGCAGATTGGACGTTCCATGCCTGAGTTACAGCAAATTCCTATTTAATTGCAGTAATAGCATGCTTTATCACTTAGCTAAGTGTTTGCTAGCATGTTTCTAGTATGTTGCTAACCTGTTTAGCACTTGCTGGCTCTTTTATATATGTTATTAGGAGACCACAACAGTGTTAAACATGTCACTTCCTGTTGACAGCAGGTGGCGCTATTACTATAACTGAATATTCTCATGTAGATGTGTTCAGGCCATGACTCTTATCAAACGTGTGAAGTTTGGGGCAGATTGGACATTCCATGCCTGTGTTACAGCAAATTCCTATTTAATTGCAGCAATAGCATGCTTTAGCACTTAGCTAAGTGTTTGCTAGCATGTTTTAGCATGTTTCTAGTATGTTGTTAGCATGTTTAGCACTTGCTGGCACTTTTTTTATATGTTTTTATATGTCCACAACAGTGTTTAACATGTCACTTCCTGTTGCCAGCAGGTGGCACTATGACTGTAACTGAATATGAGCATGGTCATGTGTTCAGGACAGAACGTTTATTAAAAGTGTGAAGTTTGGCGCATATTGGACATTGCCTTCTTGAGTAACAACAACATCCTGTTTCATTGAATTAGCATGCTTTACCACTTAGCTAAGTATTGCTAGCATGTTTTAACATGTTTCTAGCATGTTTAGACCTCAATGGCATTTTTAACATGTTGCTAGAATGGCATCAACGTGTTAAACATGACACTTCCTGTTGCCAGTAGGTGGCGCTATTACTATAACTGAATATTATCATGTAGATGTGTTCAGGACAGAACGCTTATCAAAAGTGTGAAGTTTGGGGCAGATTGGACATTCCATGCCTGAGTTACAGCAAATTCCTATTTAATTGCAATAATAGCATGCTTTAGCACTTAGCTAAGAGTTTGCTAGCATGTTTTAGCATGCTTCTAGTATGTTGTTAGCATGTTTCGCACTTGCTGGCACTTTTTTATATGTTATTAGGAGTCCATAACAGTGTTAAACATGTCACTTCCTGTTGCCAGCAGGTGGCGCTATGACTATAACTGAATATGAGCATGGCCATGTGTTCAGGACAGAACTCTTATCAAACGTGTGAAGTTTGGGGGAGATTGGACATTCCATGCCTGAGTTACAGCAACTTCCTGTTTCATGGCGAAACATCGAAATTTGTAAGGCCGCCGAGGACCCGCCCTTCGACGAAAACTCAAGATCTTCGCAATTTAACGTCGCAAAGGCCTTAAGATTACACTCACCAAATTTGAAGATGATCAGATTAAAACTGTAGGAGGAGTTCGTTAAAGTACGAGGCCTGAAAATGGCAAAAACTGCACAAAAATCTGAGAGGAAGTTCAAAATGGCTGACTTCCTGTTGTGTTTAGGGCTATGCTCCAAGAGACTTTTTTGTAGGTATTAGGTCATTACACGTATGTACCGAATTTCGTGCACGTACGTGGAACGTTGCAGGAGGCGCACTCCGTTGAACTTTTATAGGTGGCGCTATCGAGCCATTTTGCCCCGTCCAATTCTGAAACCTATATCAGATGTAAATTTTCGCCAGTTCTGACGCGTGTGCAAAGTTTCGTGAGTTTTCGCGCATGTTTAGGCCCTCAAAAATGCAATTCAATGCGGAGAAGAATAATAATAATAATTAAAGCTGCAAGCAGCGATGAAAAGGGCCCTCGCACCCCTGCCACCGCCACCCGGCACCTTTAGGAAAGGCCTTAAGATTACACTCACCAAATTTGAAGAGGATCAGATCAAAACTGTAGGAGTTTGTTAAAGTACAACATCAGGAAATGGCAAAAACTGCCCAAAATCTGACAGGAAGTTCAAAATAACTGACTTCCTGTTGTGTTTAGGG
The DNA here is from genome assembly GCF_949319135.1 of Squalius cephalus. Classification (NCBI taxonomy): domain Eukaryota; kingdom Metazoa; phylum Chordata; class Actinopteri; order Cypriniformes; family Leuciscidae; genus Squalius; species Squalius cephalus. The sequence goes on along the minus strand of NC_137128.1, from coordinate 41,628,466 downwards.
CTATGCTCCAAGAGACTTTTTTGTAGGTATTGGGTCTTTACATGTGTGTACCAAATTTCATACCTGTACGTGAAACGTCGAGCCGGGGCAAAATGTAGGGGCAATAAGTAAGCCATTTTGCCCCACCCAATTTTTAAAACCACATCACACGTAAATTGTCACCACTTCTGAAGCGTGTGCAAAGTTTCATGATTTTTCGAGCACGTTTTGTATTTGCCACACTTCCTGCTACCAGCAGGTGGTGCTATTGCTATAATCATAATGAGCATTGGCATGTGTTCAGGACAGGACTCTTATCAAACATGTGAAGTTTGTGGCAGATTGAAAATTGTATGCCTGAGTTACTGCAGGCTGTCTGTGGTTGCCTAGCAACATCAGAACTGCAAGCAACATTAATATTGAACTTATCTGATCATGCATATATCACCAAAAGGCCGAAATTGGGTGAACTAGTGCAAAAAATGCCCGTGCAAAATCAGTTTTTGTGTGTGTTTTTAGTAATTGTTGGTTTGGTGTGTGCTTATTGTTACAATTACACAGCAAAAGTTCAGTGACATTTTTATTTGTGCATGGTAAAAAGCACACAGTGAACTCCGAGAAAACGCTATGCTTGAGCAAACAGTTTGTGAATAGGCAACTACAAATGATGCCCGTGAAAGAGACTGTGAACGCATTGAATAGGATATGTTTAGTTGGTGAATAGCATAGGCTACTATTACACAGTAGCGACAACGTTAAGCGCACCAGAATGAAATATAATATTCAGAAGTAAACACTAACAGCATAGCTGACTTACAGATTCAGTTTACATCCACAAATGAATAAGCACCTCGATTCAGGGAGCAGTGCAAAGTGCCCGTGCAAAATCAGTTTTTGTGAGCTGATCGCCGTCAAAAAAGTTCAGGAGATATTTCTTGCGATGGCAATATGATCAAAAATAACTTTATATTGATTCAATGGATTAATAGCATTTAAAAAAAAAAAAAAAAGTCATGAATTTATTGCATTTTTGGGAAAAAATAATCCGTTTTTATAATAAATCTTAAAAAATTCAAATCCAGATTTTGATTTTCAATGTTGTTATAACCTAAAGATGCTATGTGAAAGTTTGAAACAGAAAATAGTGGTTTTCACACATTTAGTGGTTATCTCACATTCGAGAGATATGCGAATAACACACAGACAGACAGACGGACGTTTCTGTAATTTATAGATAGATGGATTTATCACGTTCGGGAACCAAACTATAATATTCAGAAGTAAACAGTGTAGCTGACTGAGTGTTTATGTCAGAATGTTTATTTTTAAACCACAGCCTTCTTGGGGCTTCTTTGACCGATACAACTCTCTAATGTCAGAATGTTTATTTTTAAACCACAACCTTCTAAAAATGATATATTTAACGATATCTTTTGCATTTCTCATCCAAACAATGTCAAACTTGGCACTGCACTTACTCGTGCCCGTGGCAAGACACCTGTCGAGTTTGAAATCAATCGGACTAACGGTTCGAGAGATATGCGAGGAACAGACACACACACACACAGACAGACAGACAGACAGACGTTCCTGTAATTTATAGATAGATGTTTGTCAGGCCGCCGAGGGCACACCCTTCGACGAAAACTCTAGATCTTCGCAATTTAACGTCACAAAGGCCTTAAGATTACACTCACCAAATTTGAAGAGTATCAGATCAAATCTGTAGGAGGAGTTCGTTAAAGTACAACATCAGGAAATTACGAAAAATGCCCAAAATCCAGGAGGAAGTTCAAAATAGCTCACTTCCTGTTGTGTTTAGGGCTATGCTCCAAGAGACTTTTCTGTAGGTATTGGGTCATTACATGTATGTACCAAATTTCATACCTGTACGTGAAACCAGGAGCCGGGGCAAAATGTGGGGGCAATAATTTACCGAATTTGCCCCCCACAATTCTGAAAACCATATCACACGTAAATTTTCACCACTTCTGAAGCGTGTGCAAAGTTTCATGAGTTTTCGAGCATGTTTAGGCCCTCTAAAAAGCGATTCACTTTGGAGAAGAAGAATAATAATAAACGGAGCAAAAACAATAGGGTCCTCTCACCATCGGTGCTCGGGCCCTAATTAAAGCTGCAAGCAGCGATGAAAAGGGCCCTCGCACCCCTGCCACCGCCACCCGGCACCTTTAGGAAAGGCCTTAAGATTACACTCACCAAATTTGAAGAGGATCAGATCAAAACTGTAGGAGGAGTTTGTTAAAGTACAACATCAGGAAATGGCAAAAACTGCCCAAAATCTGACAGGAAGTTCAAAATAACTGACTTCCTGTTGTGTTTAGGGCTATGCTCCAAGAGACTTTTTTGTAGGTATTGGGTCTTTACATGTGTGTACCAAATTTCATACCTGTACGTGAAACGTCGAGCCGGGGCAAAATGTAGGGGCAATAAGTAAGCCATTTTGCCCCACCCAATTTTTAAAACCACATCACACGTAAATTGTCACCACTTCTGAAGCGTGTGCAAAGTTTCATGATTTTTCGAGCACGTTTTGTATTTGCCACACTTCCTGCTACCAGCAGGTGGTGCTATTGCTATAATCATAATGAGCATTGGCATGTGTTCAGGACAGGAGTCTTATCAAACATGTGAAGTTTGTGGCAGATTGAAAATTGTATGCCTGAGTTACTGCAGGCTGTCTGTGGTTGCCTAGCAACATCAGAACTGCAAGCAACATTAATATTGAACTTATCTGATCATGCATATATCACCAAAAGGCCGAAATTGGGTGAACTAGTGCAAAAAATGCCCGTGCAAAATCAGTTTTTGTGTGTGTTTTTAGTAATTGTTGGTTTGGTGTGTGCTCATTGTTACAATTACACAGCAAAAGTTCAGTGACATTTTTATTTGTGCATGGTAAAAAGCACACAGTGAACTCCGAGAAAACGCTATGCTTGAGCAAACAGTTTGTGAATAGGCAACTACAAATGATGCCCGTGAAAGAGACTGTGAACGCATTGAATAGGATATGTTTAGTTGGTGAATAGCATAGGCTATTATTACACAGTAGCGACAACGTTAAGCGCACCAGAATGAAATATAATATTCAGAAGTAAACACTAACAGCATAGCTGACATACAGATTCAGTTTACATCCACAAATGAATAAGCACCTCGATTCAGGGAGCAGTGCAAAGTGCCCGTGCAAAATCAGTTTTTGTGAGCTGATCGCCGTCAAAAAAGTTCAGGAGATATTTCTTGCGATGGCAATATGATCAAAAATAACTTTATATTGATTCAATGGATTAATAGCATTTTGAAAAAAAAAAAAAAAGTCATGAATTTATTGCATTTTTGGGAAAAAATAATCCGTTTTTATAATAAATCTTAAAAAATTCAAATCCAGATTTTGATTTTCAATGTTGTTATAACCTAAAGATGCTATGTGAAAGTTTGAAACAGAAAATAGTGGTTTTCACACATTTAGTGGTTATCTCACATTCGAGAGATATGCGAATAACACACAGACAGACAGACGGACGTTTCTGTAATTTATAGATAGATGGATTTATCACGTTCGGGAACCAAACTATAATATTCAGAAGTAAACAGTGTAGCTGACTGAGTGTTTATGTCAGAATGTTTATTTTTAAACCACAGCCTTCTTGGGGCTTCTTTGACCGATACAACTCTCTAATGTCAGAATGTTTATTTTTAAACCACAACCTTCTAAAAATGATATATTTAACGATATCTTTTGCATTTCTCATCCAAACAATGTCAAACTTGGCACTGCACTTACTCGTGCCCGTGGCAAGACACCTGTCGAGTTTGAAATCAATCGGACTAACGGTTCGAGAGATATGCGAGGAACAGACACACACACACACAGACAGACAGACAGACAGACGTTCCTGTAATTTATAGATAGATGTTTGTCAGGCCGCCGAGGGCACACCCTTCGACGAAAACTCTAGATCTTCGCAATTTAACGTCACAAAGGCCTTAAGATTACACTCACCAAATTTGAAGAGTATCAGATCAAATCTGTAGGAGGAGTTCGTTAAAGTACAACATCAGGAAATTACGAAAAATGCCCAAAATCCAGGAGGAAGTTCAAAATAGCTCACTTCCTGTTGTGTTTAGGGCTATGCTCCAAGAGACTTTTCTGTAGGTATTGGGTCATTACATGTATGTACCAAATTTCATACCTGTACGTGAAACCAGGAGCCGGGGCAAAATGTGGGGGCAATAATTTACCGAATTTGCCCCCCACAATTCTGAAAACCATATCACACGTAAATTTTCACCACTTCTGAAGCGTGTGCAAAGTTTCATGAGTTTTCGAGCATGTTTAGGCCCTCTAAAAAGCGATTCACTTTGGAGAAGAAGAATAATAATAAACGGAGCAAAAACAATAGGGTCCTCTCACCATCGGTGCTCGGGCCCTAATAAACAGAGCAATTCCAAGAGGGTCCTCACACCATCGGTGCTCGGGCCCTAATTAAAGCTGCAAGCAGCGATGAAAGGGCCCTCGCACCCGTGCCATCAACACTCGGTGGCTTTAGGAAGGCAGAGCATGGTTGGGAAATGTACATTTAAGGAGGTATATATAGTAAGAGTATGTCAAAGTCAGTTACAAAATGTTTTGTATAATGGTGATAATAGCATGCTTCATGACTCAGCTAAGTGTTGCTAGCATGTTCAGTCTGTTTCTAGCATGCTTAGTACACAATAATTATGTGGTTAGTACTGCATTACTGTGTTAACCATGTCAGTTTCTGTTGCCAGTAGGTGGCGTTATGACTATAACTGAATATGAGCATGGATGTGTGTTCAGGACAGAACTCTTATCAAACATGTGAAGTTTGGTGCAAATTGGACATTGCCTTCTTGAGTAACAACAAAGTCATGTTTCATTGAATTAGCATTCTTTAGAACTTAGCTAAGCATTGTTAGCATGTTTTAACATGTTGCTAGAACGGCATCAACGTGTTAAACATGTCACTTCCTGTTGCCAGTTGGTGGCGCTATTACTATAACTGAACATTCTCATGTAGATGTGTTCAGGCCATGACTCTTATCAAAAGTGTGAAGTTTGGGGCAGATTGGACATTCCATGCCTGAGTTACAGCAAATTCCTATTTAATTGCAATAATAGCATGCTTTAGCACTTGGCTAAGAGTTTGCTAGCATGTTTTAGCATGTTTCTAGTATGTTGTTAGCATGTTTAACACTTGCTGGCACTTTTTTATATGTTATTAGGAGTCCACAACAGTGTTAAACATGTCACTTCCTGTTGCCAGCAGGTGGCGCTATGACTGTAACTGAATATAAGCATGGTCATGTGTTCAGGACAGAACGCTTATCAAAAGTGTGAAGTTTGGGGCAGATTGGACATTCCATGCCTGAGTTACAGCAAATTCATATTTAATTGCAGTAATATCATTCTTTAGCACTTAGCTAAGTGTTTGCTATTATGTTTTAGCATGTCTCTAGTATGTTGGTAGGATGTTTAGCACCTACTGGCATTTTTTTATATGTTATTAGGAGTCAAGAACAGTGTTAAACGTCACTTCCTGTTGCCAGCAGGTGGCGCTATGACTATAACTAAATATGAGCATGGACATGTGTTCAAGAGATAACTCTTATCAAACGTGTGACGTTTGGGGTAGATTGTACATTGCCTTCTTGAGTAACAACAAAGTCCTGTTTCATTGAATTAGCATGCTTTAGCACTTAGCTAAGTATTGCTAGCATGTTTTAATATGTTTCTAGCATGTTTAGAACTCAATGGCATTTTTAACATGTTGCTAGAACGGCATCAACGTGTTAAACATGTCACTTCCTGTTGCCAGTAGGTGGCGCTATTACTATAACTGAATTTGAGCATAGGCATGCGTTCAGGCCATGATTCTTATCAAACATGTGAAGTTTGGGGCAGATTGGACGTTCCATGCCTGAGTTACAGCAAATTCCTATTTAATTGCAGTAATAGCATGCTTTATCACTTAGCTAAGTGTTTGCTAGCATGTTTCTAGTATGTTGCTAACCTGTTTAGCACTTGCTGGCTCTTTTATATATGTTATTAGGAGACCACAACAGTGTTAAACATGTCACTTCCTGTTGACAGCAGGTGGCGCTATTACTATAACTGAATATTCTCATGTAGATGTGTTCAGGCCATGACTCTTATCAAACGTGTGAAGTTTGGGGCAGATTGGACATTCCATGCCTGTGTTACAGCAAATTCCTATTTAATTGCAGCAATAGCATGCTTTAGCACTTAGCTAAGTGTTTGCTAGCATGTTTTAGCATGTTTCTAGTATGTTGTTAGCATGTTTAGCACTTGCTGGCACTTTTTTTATATGTTTTTATATGTCCACAACAGTGTTTAACATGTCACTTCCTGTTGCCAGCAGGTGGCACTATGACTGTAACTGAATATGAGCATGGTCATGTGTTCAGGACAGAACGTTTATTAAAAGTGTGAAGTTTGGCGCATATTGGACATTGCCTTCTTGAGTAACAACAACATCCTGTTTCATTGAATTAGCATGCTTTAGCACTTAGCTAAGTATTGCTAGCATGTTTTAACATGTTTCTAGCATGTTTAGACCTCAATGGCATTTTTAACATGTTGCTAGAATGGCATCAACGTGTTAAACATGACACTTCCTGTTGCCAGTAGGTGGCGCTATTACTATAACTGAATATTATCATGTAGATGTGTTCAGGACAGAACGCTTATCAAAAGTGTGAAGTTTGGGGCAGATTGGACATTCCATGCCTGAGTTACAGCAAATTCCTATTTAATTGCAATAATAGCATGCTTTAGCACTTAGCTAAGAGTTTGCTAGCATGTTTTAGCATGCTTCTAGTATGTTGTTAGCATGTTTCGCACTTGCTGGCACTTTTTTATATGTTATTAGGAGTCCATAACAGTGTTAAACATGTCACTTCCTGTTGCCAGCAGGTGGCGCTATGACTATAACTGAATATGAGCATGGCCATGTGTTCAGGACAGAACTCTTATCAAACGTGTGAAGTTTGGGGGAGATTGGACATTCCATGCCTGAGTTACAGCAACTTCCTGTTTCATGGCGAAACATCGAAATTTGTAAGGCCGCCGAGGACCCGCCCTTCGACGAAAACTCAAGATCTTCGCAATTTAACGTCGCAAAGGCCTTAAGATTACACTCACCAAATTTGAAGATGATCAGATTAAAACTGTAGGAGGAGTTCGTTAAAGTACGAGGCCTGAAAATGGCAAAAACTGCACAAAAATCTGAGAGGAAGTTCAAAATGGCTGACTTCCTGTTGTGTTTAGGGCTATGCTCCAAGAGACTTTTTTGTAGGTATTAGGTCATTACACGTATGTACCGAATTTCGTGCACGTACGTGGAACGTTGCAGGAGGCGCACTCCGTTGAACTTTTATAGGTGGCGCTATCGAGCCATTTTGCCCCGTCCAATTCTGAAACCTATATCAGATGTAAATTTTCGCCAGTTCTGACGCGTGTGCAAAGTTTCGTGAGTTTTCGCGCATGTTTAGGCCCTCAAAAATGCAATTCAATGCGGAGAAGAATAATAATAATAATAATTAAAGCTGCAAGCAGCGATGAAAGGGCCCTCGCACCCCTGCCACCGCCACCCGGCGCCTTTAGGAAATGCCTTAAGATTACACTCACCAAATTTGAAGAGGATCAGATCAAAACTGTAGGAGGAGTTTGTTAAAGTACAACATCAGGAAATGGCAAAAACTGCCCAAAATCTGAGAGGAAGTTCAAAATAGCTGACTTCCTGTTGTGTTTAGGGCTACGCGCCAAGAGACTTTTTTGTAGGTATTGGGTCTTTACATGTATGTACCAAATTTCATACCTGTACGTGAAACCAGGAGACGGGGCAAAATATAGGGGCAATAAGTAAGCCATTTTGCCCCACCCAATTTTGAAAACCACATCACACGTAAATTTTCACCACATCTGAAGCATGTGCAAAGTTTCATGATTTTTCGAGCACGTTTTGTATTTGCCACACTTCCTGCTACCAGCAGGTGGCGCTATTGCTATAACCATAATGAGCATGGTCATGTGTTCAGGACAGGACTCTTATCAAACATGTGAAGTTTGGGGCAGATTGAAACATGTATGGCTGAGTTACTGCAGGCTGTCTGTGGTTGCCTAGCAACATCGGAACTGCAAGCAATATTATTATTGAACTTATCTGATCATGCATATATCACCAAAAGGCCGAAATTGGGTGAACGTTTGTCAGGCCGCCGAGGGCACACTCTTCGACGAAAACTCAAGATCTTCGCAATTTAACGTCGCAAAGGCCTTCAGATTACACTCACCAAATTTGAAGAGGATCAGATCAAAACTGTAGGAGGAGTTCGTTAAAGTACAACATCAGGAAATTACGAAAAATGCCCAAAATCTAGGAGGAAGTTCAAAATAGCTCACTTCCTGTTGTGTTTAGGGCTATGCTCCAAGAGACTTTTTTGTAGGTATTGGGTCATTACATGTATGTACCAAATTTCATACCTGTAAGTGAAACCAGGAGCCGGGGCAAAATGTGGGGGCAATAATTTTCCGAATTTGCCCCACCCAATTTTGAAAACCATATCACACGTAAATTTTCACCACTTCTGAAGCGTGTGCAAAGTTTCATGAGTTTTCGAGCATGTTTAGGCCCTCTAAAAAGCGATTCACTTTGGAGAAGAATAATAATAATAATTAAAGCTGCAAGCAGCGATGAAAAGGGCCCTCGCACCCCTGCCACCGCCACCCGGCACCTTTAGGAAAGGCCTTAAGATTACACTCACCAAATTTGAAGAGGATCAGATCAAAACTGTAGGAGTTTGTTAAAGTACAACATCAGGAAATGGCAAAAACTGCCCAAAATCTGACAGGAAGTTCAAAATAACTGACTTCCTGTTGTGTTTAGGGCTATGCTCCAAGAGACTTTTTTGTAGGTATTGGGTCTTTACATGTGTGTACCAAATTTCATACCTGTACGTGAAACGTCGAGCCGGGGCAAAATGTAGGGGCAATAAGTAAGCCATTTTGCCCCACCCAATTTTTAAAACCACATCACACGTAAATTGTCACCACTTCTGAAGCGTGTGCAAAGTTTCATGATTTTTCGAGCACGTTTTGTATTTGCCACACTTCCTGCTACCAGCAGGTGGTGCTATTGCTATAATCATAATGAGCATTGGCATGTGTTCAGGACAGGACTCTTATCAAACATGTGAAGTTTGTGGCAGATTGAAAATTGTATGCCTGAGTTACTGCAGGCTGTCTGTGGTTGCCTAGCAACATCAGAACTGCAAGCAACATTAATATTGAACTTATCTGATCATGCATATATCACCAAAAGGCCGAAATTGGGTGAACTAGTGCAAAAAATGCCCGTGCAAAATCAGTTTTTGTGTGTGTTTTTAGTAATTGTTGGTTTGGTGTGTGCTCATTGTTACAATTACACAGCAAAAGTTCAGTGACATTTTTATTTGTGCATGGTAAAAAGCACACAGTGAACTCCGAGAAAACGCTATGCTTGAGCAAACAGTTTGTGAATAGGCAACTACAAATGATGCCCGTGAAAGAGACTGTGAACGCATTGAATAGGATATGTTTAGTTGGTGAATAGCATAGGCTACTATTACACAGTAGCGACAACGTTAAGCGCACCAGAATGAAATATAATATTCAGAAGTAAACACTAACAGCATAGCTGACTTACAGATTCAGTTTACATCCACAAATGAATAAGCACCTCGATTCAGGGAGCAGTGCAAAGTGCCCGTGCAAAATCAGTTTTTGTGAGCTGATCGCCGTCAAAAAAGTTCAGGAGATATTTCTTGCGATGGCAATATGATCAAAAATAACTTTATATTGATTCAATGGATTAATAGCATTTAAAAAAAAAAAAAAAAAGTCATGAATTTATTGCATTTTTGGGAAAAAATAATCCGTTTTTATAATAAATCTTAAAAAATTCAAATCCAGATTTTGATTTTCAATGTTGTTATAACCTAAAGATGCTATGTGAAAGTTTGAAACAGAAAATAGTGGTTTTCACACATTTAGTGGTTATCTCACATTCGAGAGATATGCGAATAACACACAGACAGACAGACGGACGTTTCTGTAATTTATAGATAGATGGATTTATCACGTTCGGGAACCAAACTATAATATTCAGAAGTAAACAGTGTAGCTGACTGAGTGTTTATGTCAGAATGTTTATTTTTAAACCACAGCCTTCTTGGGGCTTCTTTGACCGATACAACTCTCTAATGTCAGAATGTTTATTTTTAAACCACAACCTTCTAAAAATGATATATTTAACGATATCTTTTGCATTTCTCATCCAAACAATGTCAAACTTGGCACTGCACTTACTCGTGCCCGTGGCAAGACACCTGTCGAGTTTGAAATCAATCGGACTAACGGTTCGAGAGATATGCGAGGAACAGACACACACACACACAGACAGACAGACAGACAGACGTTCCTGTAATTTATAGATAGATGTTTGTCAGGCCGCCGAGGGCACACCCTTCGACGAAAACTCTAGATCTTCGCAATTTAACGTCACAAAGGCCTTAAGATTACACTCACCAAATTTGAAGAGTATCAGATC